>NC_035442.2:106032698-106332698 GCF_002127325.2 Helianthus annuus | reverse complement strand
TTTCAAATTTTTCAAAAATCTGACGGTTTTCAAGAATTAACTTTTCATTTTCTTGTTTAACTTTTTCATGTTCAAATTTATCAGTTTCAATTTGCGCAGTTAATTCTTTAATCCGTTCTGTTGAAGCTTTAACTGTTTTGTCACGCCCAAGAATCTGATTCTCAACGCTTCTGACCTTTGCTATCAGATCTTTAATTTTCTCACCGTTGAGATACGTGACAGTATTACAAAATTTGCATTCTTTGTTGCAATTTTTGCAATCGGCATTCCCTTCGATCTTTTTACCTGGCGCATTCGTTGACGAGTTTGGACTGACCTGGCCTTTTGACTCAGACACGGAATTAGAGTCTACCTCAAGTGCTTTAGCAGCTAGCACTTTGTCAGTCATTTTTCCCAGGTTCTCTGCCGTCAACTCATGCGTTGTATCGATAATGCCGGTATCAATCTGCTTTGCTTTCTCGATCTCTTCTTTCTCCTTTTTCTCTTTCTCTTCTTTCTCTTTCTCTTCTTCTTTCATTTTCTCGGTTGGAGTTCCCCACCATTTGTGTTGCCAATACTCATCCTCTTCTTTTATCTCCTTGATGATGGCTTCCAAATCATGCGTTTTGTCATCAATCGCAATATTTCCATACTCATCAAGATAACACTCCCTATCCGGATCCTATCTTCTCGCTTTTCTAGCTTCCAGATAGACACGAGAAATTCTAATAATTCTGTTTTCAGCAATCATTTTCCTATAACTATACTTCTGTTCTTCAGTACGATCATCTTTCCACGGAATAGGTTCATCGTTTTTCGCCATGAATGCGTAACTAACCGCATCTTCTTCCGGTAAAACCTCTTTACTCCAATCATACCCCTCATCATCGTAGATCACCGCAAGAGCCCTAGATTTGTCTCTGTTATCTTCAGTCTGCTTTAATCTAGGTGGCTCAGATTTATTCTGGTGATAAATCGCCTTCTTGTAATAATCATCTCTGAAAGGGTTCTCTGACTCATCAGCATAAGCGTTCCTGCATTCTTGTTTAAAGTGACCCTTCTGCTTACACTTGAAGCATGTCACCTTCGATTTATCGAACCCCAGCTTAGTAGATGACCACCAATCGTCTTCCTGCCAGTTATTTCCATAAACCGCTGTGCTCTACGAACAGCACTTGCCATAGCCCAACGAATATCGATCAGTTCCATTTCTTCAGGATCTATTTGGTCATAGTCCTCTTTCGTTAGGTTTGTGTTACCAATCTTCCCAGCCACCAACCCTTCATATGATTCCAACACCGACGCCAAGAAAACCATCTGCTGCTTAGCCGACTCCTCGTCAAAATTCTGTGCATTCTTCGAATCTATTACAATGTTGCATTGAAACTTCGCATCAGAATGACTTGCAGATGATGAAGATCCACTGTGATAACCACTGTGACTTCCACTGCTTTGATTGCTTTGACTTTCTTCGCTTGCTGTCGACACATTCTCAGCAGAAAATGCAGTCTTTGGAGAAGTTGATTTTGGCATCATGCTTTTCGGATAATATAGATCCAAATTCTGTTGATAAGATGAGTGATTGACTTTGTACGTCTTCTTCAGTTCCAGTTCGTGACTTTCAAGTCTCTCAATCACCAAATCTGGTTTCAAATTTTCAGGAGCAATAGTGTTCTTCAACATCAGCGCATAATATCTCCAATCTATCTCATCTGGTAATGAATCGAACAATTTGTCAACAAGTTCTTCATCAGAATATCTGATTTCATGTCTTGCTAATTCCAGCTTCAGATGACCGAACCTTTCTATGATTTTACAAACTGACTCATTCTTGAGACAACCAAACATATCAAACTCTTTCCTAAGAAGTTTCTTTTTACTTTTTACAATTTCAGTACTTCCTAGACATTTCTTTTCTAGCTTTTGCCACAGATCTTTTGCATTTGAATAATCGATCAAAGAGATTATGTCCTCCCGAACTGACTGAAATAACAAAGCCACACACTTTTGCTCGGATACAAATGCATCAATCTCTTCAGCCGATCTTAACGCTTCACCATTTTTGTTTCCATTGGCATAACCGTTCTTCAAACTTTTCCAGCTGGGAAATGCGAAAGCCATCAGCCAATCTTTAAACTTTCTAGACCACCGACTGTACTCCTCGATAGCCATAAGCTTTGGGGGTTTATTAAATGTTCCGAAAGCACTTTCCGATTCCCAAGCTTCCTTTTTCTTTTCTTTCGGCGGATTCTCATTTGTATTGCTTGAAGACGTATCATCGTTTCCGGAATTTCCCGTGAACGCGTACATGTCGCTAAACGGATTCAAGAAAATATCATCCATCTTGAATGTACCTGCAAAATCAGCAAACACTTAGACAAATTTTCGAGATTTTCGTAAACTGTGACAAATAAGCGAAAGCCAATCTGCTCACAAAAGCGGACCACACTTTGACAGAAAAGCGAAACTACAAATGTCCGAATAAGCGAACCAAGTAAATGTCTATTCAAGCGGACCAGGTAAGTGTCCGTTCAAGCGGATCTTATTCAGTCCAGATAAGCGGAAGTGAAAAATTGTCCGTTCAAGCGAACCTAATTTGTTCGTTCGAGCGGAACTATCCTGTTCGTACAAGCGAAAGTGTCCGAATAAGCGGATCTAACAAGTAATTTCGAGCGGAACTATTGTATTTCAAGCGAAACCTTCAAGCAAAACTAGGTCTTTCAAGCGGAACTTTCGATGTCCGTATAAGCGGAACCTAGTTCTAACCAGTTTTCACCATGTTTTAGTCCGAATTTTAACTTGAAACTTTCTAGGGTTTGTTATTACTGTATATCACACAATATAGTCAAAATTCAGGCCATTTCAACCGTAGAAACTAGTTCAAACTGAAAAAGTATGAGAGAAAGTGAGTAGAAATGAGAGAATTCTACAGATTCAAGCTGTAGTAGTATGAACTCCTCGTCCTGAGCTCTGATACCACTTGTTGGACCGTGTTCCGACTCTGAATAGTCAGTAGAGAACGTTCATCTTCACGTACGAAGGCGGAATCAATGTAATGAAGTAACAACAGCTTTCCTATTCAATTCCTTTCCTTTTATTGCTTTCTGGTGTAAATTTGACAGAGTTTCACACCTAAAGCACACAAACAGTTTCGCTCCAACGTGCATCAACAACTACTTCAGTTTCGCTTGAACTGACTATATATAGTCAGCATGGTTTCGCTTATACGACATGCTGTATAAGCGAACCTATCATCTTGACCCTATAAGCGAAACTTTAAGATGACAAATAAGCGAACCTAATTCAACATATGTACAAATAAGCAAAACTATCAACATAAAACCTAATTTTGACTTTCAAGACCCTATGTTGACCTATCTTGACCTAAGACGTAATACAGACATAGTCAACAGACATTCCATGCATCAACAACAGGTTCTGAATTGTAGCCTGGTTCTCTGTAGCATCAGGATCAGAAACCTGGTCTTTAACCTACACATATCTCAACCACTTTTAAGATAAACAGATTTGACACTAATAGGCTCTACTCAACCTCTTGAATTCATGACATTCAAATTTTGATTCAAATTAATGAACCATTTGAACATTTTAAAATCTTCACATTTCCAACAAACTCTCCCAAACCATTTGTTCATCATGTTTAGCACTTGGAATTTTGAAAATCAACTCTCCAACACCAGTTGTCAAAAATCTTTTTGAATTTTTCAAAATTTATGCTAAAACACTCCAAAAATCTTTTTGGATTTTTCATGAAATGAAAAAAAATATATACAAACAATATTTTTTGTGAGTTTGCGTTAGGGAATCATAACAGCTATTGACAAGTTACAAGTACCATTAAGCTTTGATTTCATATTCAGAATTAAACAATTCGCTTAGATTGCCGATATACTGGTCCTCTTAATTTTTCACACACATTTCAATCTGTTCAGGATACGCAATTAGTGTTTTAAGACTTAGCTTATACGCATGTACCATCTCAGAATATACTCCCGTATCCAGACTACTATATTCAGTCTTACAGGTGAATGCACACTAATGATATCTGTTAAGGGGTAAATATGAGGCCATGAGAGCTCAGGTCAGAACTTCCGTTCGTGCAGAGAGATCATGGCTCGACTTTAGGTGGGTCCTCTTTAGGAGATCTTTTTTACAACAGTACATGATTAACATTTTTCAATGTGTCATCATTTTTGTACTGAGGGCTGGCTTTAAAGATTAAAGCAAATGCAAAGTATTATACGAGGACTAGGCTATTGCTCCCGCAAAATCAGAAGTCCTGGTATAATACCCCAGATATTATCACGTACAAAGACCTAGTATGTCAGAAATAGAATCTTTCAAACAGGATTTCAGGGGTTACCTATATACCCGAGAGATGTTCCCCACGATATAAGTAAGTATTTATATAGGTTTATATCCCGATCAAATTTACTAAATGTGTAAAAACCTATCAGCACATCATTAGCGAGATTGCTTAATGCTTTAAAACTTTACATTTCTCTAGCATACCGCAACTGACTAGCTGATGTACTATCATTTTCCCTTTTTCACAACAAAACTCATTTTGAATTTTTCAATGTTTTTGACATTTTTCAATTTTTCAAATTTTTCAAATTTTTCTAAAATTTTACTCCCCCTAAAATCAAAATATATTTCAATTTGGATTTCCTGGGAAAATTTGAAAATAACCTGTACAAACTTGACAAACTGATTCAAATCGCTTCAATTCACCATTCACTTGGCATAAACAATCAGAACTCCCCCTTACAACAAACTATTTTCCCATAATGATTTCAAAACACTTAAGTTTGTTTTAATCAAAATGGTTTTTCCGGAAAACTTAGTTTTGTTGTTACCATTTGTAAGATAGGGGATTACCATCACATTGTTTCTCTTTATCAATCATTTGTACGAAAGTTAGATCAAGTACAATTTAATGTCCTTGATAAAACATTTCTCAAGAAAGATGCCAATTCCTACTCCACACTTACCAACCTGGGAGTCCGGCAAGTCAGGTTTTTCATTTAAAGAGATCCACCCAAGCCTGACGAACCTTGGGTGTCTTTGAGTGTTCATCACTTGGTTTCTTTTCAATTTTTTGTTTTATTTTTTCGTTTGACAATGATGGAAAGTTTGCATCATCCATTGTATTAACGGAATTATCTCCTTTTACCTCAACAGATGGCTCCTCTGGCTTTGAAGAACCAGATTCATTGCCTGCATGTGGCTCCTTTGTTTCCGAATAAACAAATTCATCGCCAGGAAGTGAAAATCTCACTTTCTTTGTCTTGTAAATCTTTTGATTAATCACTTTTTCTTTCTTTATTCTTTCTTCTGTCCTCAGATTTGTATCTGATGAATCCGTTTTACTTAACTGATCAGTCTTTGGAGAGCAAAACGATTTATCAGAACTGTTGTCTGATTTTCCGGTTGTATCCGAGGACAAAATCTTTTCAAGATACTCTCTTGCCTTCTTCCTTTTCTTTCTCATTCTGTCTTTCTGCCCTTGAGAAAGCTTTACTTTCTATTCTTTCACTTTATGTTCTTCGGGCTTTTCTTCGACTTTGACTGATTTCTTTATCTTTCCATGAGATTTAGCCCTCAATCTTCCCTTTGATCTCATTGGGCAAACTCTTGCAATATGACCTATGATTTTACATTCATAGCATCTCCTCGTCTCAAATCTCTGATTCTGGCAGTTAACAGCAATGTGTCTTTGAAATCCTCATGTGTAACACACTCTGTTATCATACCAATCTCCTCTATCAAACCACACACTCAAATCATAACACTGTTTGGCCTTGTGGTAATCATCACTTCTCTTGTAAGCTTGATTTGACTTTTGAGCACTGTGGTCAAACCTGCACCACTTATTACCAACTTTTTGTGAGTTTTGATTTTCAACTTTTGTGTTTTTTTATAATGATTGGATAATTGAACTAATGATCTTTTATTGTTGTTTTGAAAATTTTTTGAATTTTTAACATTTTGTTTTTGTTTTACATTCTTCTTAAAAGGTTTTTGCGTTGAGCATTCACCTTTTTCAGTAGACTGTAAAACAGTTTCTTGAAACTTTTCTTTTAATTTCAAAAATATTTTCTTTTTCTCATTTTCATCATCAAATTTATCATCACAATCCTCAATTATGACTTTGTCATAATTTGTGACATTGTCACTTATTGAAACTTCATTGATCGGTTTTGGACAAAGATGATTCAGAAATTCTGACGAGGTCACAAAACCTTTCAATTTCTTTTCTAAATCAGCAATTTTATTTCTAGAACTCTCAACTTCTTTTTCAAGTTGAGAGATTTTCTCAAGATGAGAATTTATTACTTTTTCATTTTCAACTTTATTCTTTTCAAGAACAAATTTTTCATTTTCTAAAACTTTTATTTGATCTTGAAATTTTGTTTCATTTTCTTTCAATTTTTTATTTTCAACATGTGTTATGATGTTCGGGGACCATAACTAGCTTAGAAATGATAGAACAATGCTTCTAGTGAAAATTTGATGTTTCGGGTAGTGTTCGGTTGTTCGGTTGGTTACTGGTTCGTTAAGGTGCTAAACTATGCAGTTTAGTGTGCTTTATGTTACCTTTTGTGACAGTTTTGATTCCCGACACTTAGGAAAGCATTCGGACCATTTAGCCATATTTCTGTATGATATTAAGTTGTTTAAATGCTGAATTTTGCTGAATTATGCAGAATTCTACAGTTTATGTAAGTTTTAGGCACTTTCCGACACTTAAACTATCACTAGGAAGGCAGTTTTATGATCCTTACTTTCCTATACACTATACTAGTGTAACTCTTGGTTTCTGGCCCATTCTGTATCTCAATACAATATCTGCCTATGTACTGAACTCCGTCAGCATTTTTTTGATTTGTCTGATAACTATGCTATCTTTGCTTCGTGCATCGTTTGAATCAATAAAGTGTTGCATGTAATAATGATATGACATTTGCAATATATGATGTACATGTATATATGATATCAATAATCAGAAAACATTTATGTCATAAATGTTAAGTCAGCACAGTCATTAAGCATTAATCGTTGTCTAATAATTGTACTGATACATGCAAATTTGACAATTGTCACATAGCTTAGGTTAAATGAAATGTTCACATGTGAGAAACTGAAAAACAAAGGATCCTAAGCACATGGAATATTGCTTGAAGAGAAAGCTTTAACTCCTCATGTTACTTGCTACGTTCGAAAAACACAAGTATCTATTGTCTCTACTCTAGAAGATGACTAACAAATGGGACATGTATTATGCATTATGTAGTTGATTAATGAGAGTTAGATCGAGTTGTGCATTAGTATGTGTCACACCCTAACTTTTGCGGAAGCGTATACGTGTGACTTGATCAGTTTTCATTGCATACGATTATAATAAACAAATACATGACCAAAATGATGTTCATCCATTCATAATTTTAAAAATGTTACAAACATAAGTTGTTAAGTTTGATACTGGTACATTCGAGGCATGCTCATGGTATAGCTACTTATGATTGCTTATTGAGTTTCTTGGCATTGTTTAGCCTCTTGTTATTATTAAGATTTGTTTAACTGTCATTTGTTCCTGTGATTTGCTACATCCCCTCCACAGCGGAAATGTCCTTGGGATGAACTTGTTGCCATCCTATTATATTGTTTATATAAAAGTTTCCGAGCATTCATCTCTATTATAAAGCAAAAGAGTATTTACAGTTATTACTATAAGGGTTCTTATTAGTTTACAAATTTTCTGTTTAGATTCAACAGAAAGTCACATGGTAAATTAATATAAACTTTATAAAATCACACCAATAAAATATAAATGCATTCAAAATCCTTATCTAGGATCGATCTCAGATATTGAAACGTCATTTATTGACATTTGATCACGTGAACTTGGCTTTGCTATTAATACATTAGGGTTTCCAAAACTACTACTCCCCGCCGAAGAACTATACTCTTGAAGGAGTGGCTTTTCAGGATTAGTGATAGTTCGCATGAAAAATGCAGGTTCTGAGGGTACTGGAAGCGTGATAGACAAACTATTAAGCATAAGAACTACCGTTGCCATGGTTGGTCTATTAGTAATATTTTCCTGAACGCATAATAACCCAATGTGAATACTTCTAATGATGTTGCGCAATGAACCTGGTCTTGTCTTTAATGTGGGATCAATCATGTCTATCCCTGTCCCTTTATTCCAACTTTACCAAGCCTATAAGGGGATGCAAAAATAATACTAGAAATGAACACTGACATTTGCAAGGGAGTTATTATCGAGTAAATGATGTGGATACTTACAAAGCTAAGAAGATCTTCAATGTTCTCTCCATTCCGAAAATGTTGATTCTTTTGACCTGTTATCATCTCTAAAACCAACACCCCAAAGCTAAAGACATCCGACTTTACAGAGAATTGACCATGCATGGCATATTCCGGTGCCATATAACCACTATAAGAATGCATATAATGAGGAAAGGTTAACAGTTGCTTCATAACATGTAATGAAATCTCAATCAAACAGAAAGAAAACCTGGTAATGATTAAAAAAACAAGAATTATATTATGTTGCTTAGAAAGGCATCATTGGTAGTGATACTCATGCATGCAGACATGGTATGTAGTACAACCTCAAGTGTTATCTTTTTTTTAGCACACATCATACTTCATATAGATTCATGTATATATGTGGTGGTAACGAAAATAACATAAAATCTAATAGAATAACATAAACTCTTAGTCACAGAAAAAGGTAATACTGAATTGGTAGTGACGTCAAACTATAATATATGGGGAACTGCTATTATTTAAGATATCGTGTTACAAAAGAGCATTTGATTCGGTCCATGAAGTTTAAGTAAACCAAATTTGTTAATATTGTCATAATGAAATATAATTAAAGAAATGAAGCTTACTAGGTTCCGACGATTCGATTTGTGTTGCCTTGGGTTTCATCGGGTTTAAACAACTTAGCCATGCCAAAATCTGCAATTTTAGCATTCATTTCTTCATCTAATAGCACGTTACTAGCTTTCAAATCACGATGAATTATCTTTAGACGCGAATCTTCATGAAGGTATAAAAGCCCCTTTGCAACGCCGTTGATGATATTGTATCGCTTTTCCCAATCAAGAAACATGCGCTTTGTTGGATCTACAAACACATCATGAAGGTGAAATGGTGGTATATCGGTACCATTATTTAAAAAAAAAAAACCTTCATGGTTTCAACACATGTTAAATTGCTCAAGCATTATCACATTCAATGATTCAACGATGTTATTTGTGATTTTTTAATTTTTTCCCCTAAAAGGACATACATGGAAAATATAAACCATTGAAAGTTGTTATTTGCTATACATGCATAACGAATAACCAAAAGTTATAATGTATTTGTTATGCGGCATGTGTAAGGGAGAAAGAGGAAGGCTCTAGGAGTTTACCAAATAAAAAGTTATCAAGACTTGCATTTTGCATGTACTCGTATATGAGAAGTCGTTCATTTCCTTTTATGCTGAAACCCAATAGTCTAACCAAATTACGATGTTGAAGCTTTGCAACGAGCAAAACCTCGTTCTTGAATTCTAAATCACCTTGTCCAGAATTTTTTGATAACCTTTTTACTGCTATTTCATGACCATCTTCAAGCCTACCCTATATATCATGTATAGTAGATAATATGAAGATTGTTAACCTTTAGTCACATTATATAAAGGTTGAGTAGTTACCCTATAAACAGGTCCAAATCCACCCGCTCCAAGCTTATTTTCTTGAGAAAAATCATTTGTTGCAGCTTTCATTGTGCTAAAGTTGTATTGCAAAGATTCAGGAGTCCCGATGTCAATTGTTTCAGCTAGTAGAGAGAAAGAGAGTTAGAAAATGCCTTAGCAGCTGAGTGTTTTCATAATAATACAAGCCATTGATACTTAAGTTTTGTATTAGCTCTAAATTAGCTTTGAGTTTATTGAAATGTGCAACTTACATTGAATCCTCTCGATGAGTGGAGGTGGAGCTCGCTTATTCTTTTTTCTTGATCTCAAGAAGACACAAAGTGAAGCAATTATAATGACAATGATGGTTGTCACAATAACGATTACTATTATTACCGTTCGTGTTGTGTTTTTATTTTTTCCTGTAAAAGTAACAATTCCACAAGTGTAAGTTATGTAAAATTGTTGGCCCAGATCCTGATAAACACACACACACACGAATTTTGGATTCGACCAACTAACCACTATTTTCTCTATTATTTAGACCAAAAACCACACAAAATATATTGCCCTAACATCTCACATAACTTGCTAACTAAGATTTCTACCCTACTCTAATAAGGAAACAAATAATACATAAATCTCTAACCATTATCTATTTCAAACAACGGTTTACTTAAACTTCACTAAGATAATTTAAGTGTTCCTTTGTAAAGTTTTTGTGTTGGATATTTCCGGCCAGTCGTCAGCATAATTTCACACATCTCCTTGTATTCGTTCCGGGGTTACTACTTTTAAATTCGAGCGGCGCCACGTCTTGTGTCTTTTAGATCTCAAACGACAGTTTAATTGGATTATTTTTTTTTCTAATTTGATCTATGGATCTCACCATTTAATTTAAGGATCTAACAGACCACGATCACCTGCCTTGTTTTTTAATTTCTTTTTAGATCTACGGATCTCATCTCCTGATCTACAGATCCAAGAAACCGCCTCCAGCTAGCCTCGACACTCCGCAACATGACTACGGTCGCTGGTTGTCGATTTACCTGTAGTGGATCGTGTTTGTCATTTCGGGAACCAGTGAACAGTTTTTGCATAATCCTAACATAAATGGTGATATCTTTTTTAAAGATCAATAGTAACATAGGTAGTAAGTTATGGCATTACATGGATTGATGTTTATAATAGCATCATAAAGTCTTTCTTTATTGTCATTTGTTTATTACAAAAAAAGGAAAAAAAAGTTGCAAGAGTTTTGTTGAATCGTCCTATGTTGTTTTGCTTTGTCGTGATTATTTATCCATGTTGATGTACTGTGCTGGATTGTATCAAATGCAGCATTGTATGTTCGTGCTGACTGTAGTTTACATGCGCTGGAATGTTATAATAGAAAAGAAACTACAAACTTATCACAAGTTATCATGGCAGATGTATGTGCTATTAATTATGCATGTTTTACATACATATAAATGGATTAATATTGCAATATTTGCATAATATTGTGGTACTTATTCATGTATATTGTGGATTTGTAGGTTTGGAAGGTGTTTGTGAAGAGCTTGAATGAAAACATGATGAAACGAGGCATTTACTAACAAAAACAGTGTGGCAGAAAAAGTCAAAACTTCATTTGGGCATATCTTGGGCGAGAAAATGAGTTACGCGCCCAATAATATATGAATTTTGGGTTTCTACATGAGATGAATATAAATATGGGATTTTGAAGTGTATACAAGCCATGCTTAGTTAAGGAGTACGGACCGTACGCAGTCGTTGAAACCCTAATTTCTTCTATTTAGGCCCATGACGGCTAGAAGCCCCAAGGATCGCGATTTCGAGGCTGAGAAGTTCATTTAGGTGCAAAATTAAAAATTGGTGTGTCTAGAGGCTTGAGCATTGAAGATCTAGCCATTTGCTTCGTGTTTAATCGCGTATATCGATTGGGTTTCTTTCAATTTTAGTATCTAAATCACCCATGACTTTATCTAGATCTGTTTTTGGTTTGTTTTACATTAAAATGATATGCTTACCTTCCATAGCCATTTAGGGCTAAGATGATTCTTGTTTTGGTGTAACTTACGTTGGTTTTTAAGTATGATTGTGTGATTTTATACAAAGTTTGTTATTTTGATCTTTTTATGTGTATGATTACTTGTTATTATTGGTTTTAGCTCTGAATGTGTGGTTTTGTCGATCTTTCTATGAAGTTATGCATGTTAAATTCGACACTTATTATCTTTAGGTTATAAAAGTGCACTATAATTTGTGGCTTTAAAACTTAACTGATAACAGACAAACAAGTGACATAATTGGTAAAACTTGTGAGCTACCTAAGGAAAGAGATCTGGTAGAAAGATATGGAAACTAGTTAAAATTTTTCATATAGTTGATCTTGATTGATTCATAAGTCACAATGTTCGTTGATGAGTCTCGAACCCAACTTAGAAACCCTAAATCATAAATGAATGATGATAGCTAAAACTTGATTCACGAGATTAAGTTTTAGTGCCAGTCCATATCATTGATTCTCTTTTTTTTTTGGGAGATGAACCCTGGTGGACTCTAGTCCATTGTAGGACTTAACATGTTTTAACTAATTAATAAAAAAATTCACAAATAATTAAAATCTGTAGCCTGAGTCAAGGTCTAAATGGTTAATTCTTTAATCCGATTTCTCAAATTCCACAATTCGCGCTCCTTTTACTTCGTGTTTGCAATTAGTAGTTTCTTTACAAATCACTACTTAACATCGGTTAGAAATTGACATATTAGTTATTAGGAGCTATTGTTGCTTTAGGTTCTTAACTTTTGTGTATACGATAGGTACACTTGCCTACGTGTGTGTAGTTTGTGTGTAGTTTGGTGTTATGTTTTTTTGGAACAACGAATTTCTTGTATTAGGCTACCGCACTTCCTAAATTGGAGAGCCCCGTTATCCCACTCCGGCCAGACTATCTCATCTTAACCGGGCTCAATCTGGCTTCAGAGTTTGGCTTGGGCGTTCCCCTGGGAAACCATATCGCCAGCTGCCACTTGACAGTCGTTGTGCCACCACAAGAGCAGAACTCTCTGGCATAACACACGGTGGGACGAAAACCCAGGTGGGCTCAAGATAGAGCCTAACACCTCTGCAAGGAGCCTAGGCTCTATCTATCATTGCCTTATCCACCAAAGTGACACAAGTGAGGATTGAACTTGAGTCTCCATTGAGGAACCCAAATCACCCTACCACTAGCATGCATCACAGATCTTCATGTCTTTAACCATGTGACACCTTGGTTCATCAGTCGATTGAGGAAATTGGGGTTGAATCTAGATCTCGACCCCACTTCCTTATTCCGAACTACGCTCCCATGACTATCGCATTCAGTTCCAACATATCCACCATCCGTTCTTTAGCCTTTGGTGTTTGTTTGTACTCGTGTAATAAGTTCAAAGTCTGGTTCGTATAATTAACCATGTGACGCCGCCTTGGTTCATCGGTCAATTCCCGGTGTAAAAGATGAAATCACACGATGGTTGTGGACAAAAATGTTTATATCGTGGTATAGGGCATGATTTACGGGACGTTAATACCTTGTCATTTAGTGTCTACTTGCTTTTTTTACGAAAATCACCCAACTTACGTACTCTTCTTTTACTTTTCAACTGAACATTGTGGTTTTTTATTTATTTTTATTTTTATATTGAAAACGGCATGGATGATTTTTCTAAGATGCCATTGACCCTATTACCTTCTTACACCATATAACCAATTACATTAAAAAACACCCCACGTAACACCATAAGGCATAAGCTGATTATTCTTTTTGGTTTTTCTTAGTATTATTTTCTGCACAGTTGGCTTCTTATTTTTTTGTTATTTTCTTGACCACACAACAAAACAAAAACTAACATCTAAACTAAATCTAAGAAAATCATTTCACACAAATTAACCAAACACTAATGAATGTTAGTTCTTCATTCTTCACCAATCCAGAACCCAAAATGAGTAAATAGATTGCTCAAAACTCAAAAACCCTAGATCAAAATATGTTAAATAAAAAAAATTCAAATATTTCCACTACATTTTATTAAGGGAAAATATCCAAACTGACCATTGACCAATCCCTATTTCTAAAATAGTCACCTCCCAAGTCTTGGGAGAGACGTTTCAAGGATCCATGTGCATAGGAAGCGTCATTTTAAGAATGATTGTCAAGTTGTAGCGTGATCCAATACAAACACGACACGTGACTGGTTTTTTTTTTTTTTTTTATCTTGAGACGTCTCCCATACGTCTCTAAACAAGAGGATGTTTGGAAGACCCAATGAAAAAGGGCCACGTCATTCACTAAGGCGTCTGTCTGACGTCTGGGACGTCTCAAGATAGCCACGTGTCATGTTTGTATTGGATGACGCTACAATTTGATAATCATTCTTAAAAAATGATGCTTCCCATGCATATGGATCCGTAAAACGTCTCTCCCAAAATTTGGGAGATGACCATTTCAGAAATAGGGATTGGTCAATGGTCATTTTTTAGATTTTCCCTTTTTTTAATAGTTTTTATCTTCATGGCAAGTCACATTGTTTGTCAAAAGAATATATTGCTTTTTTGGTTTGAGGACCAATTCTTTCATTAATGTACATTTAGTATGTTAGATATAGAAGTAGTCTTTAGGATATTAATTAACTATATAAAAAAAGTAAAACAAAGGTCTCTGCTCGTTATATTTAATAATATGATATGAAACAAATTATTATTAAAAAAGTTAAAATGGTCAGTTCGAGAGTTTGAATCGCTTGATCATAAAAGCTTATAGTAACTAGATTTTGAGGGTTTTATTTCTTTTTTTAGGAACAATCTATAATTTACTCTTAAGTCTAAACCATTGTCTATCAACCCTCGAGCTTATAAGAGGCCGAAATTTTAGTATTCGTACCTGGTGGTGGTGACGATGATGGTGAGGGAGGCCGAACTGGTGGTGAGGGAATGGCTAGAGCACTCTGGTTAAAAAACGGATATATCTCGAACCTAAAATTGCAAGTAGGTAGAACAATTTTTCCTCCCATTTTCCCATTATCATGAAGCCCTATCCTACTCACTTGATCCTCCAAACATTCACTACACTGCTCCTCCGTTAAGTATGGAGAACACTGCACAAGACCATAAATCCTATCGAAATCCGGACCGGTCCTGTTCCCCGCTGCAAACTTTAGTAGCGGACCTCCAGCGGCTGCGGTACCTCTCAGCTCGTCCATTAATGGCCGCAGCGCACCATTAAACCTGTCAATATCCGTTGCAATCCGTGGATTAAACTGAACAAAATAATCTTTTTCTTGTGGGTAAACCAATAAATCATTGTTGGAGTATTGCAACAAACATATGTCGTAGCCTGCTATTGCTTCCTTTTGGTTAGGGCAAAGTCTCCGCAAGTTAACTATGGACTCATTTAGACAAATGCTGCACGCATCTGGACCGACATCACCTCGACAAAGTGCGATAGAGTTGACCGTATTGTTTCCTTCTCCCGCGGAAAAGTTGAAGAAACCTAAGCCGGAGTTGGTGGTGTGGAGGGCGGAGAGGGTCGCGTTTAGATTCGTTTGGTACGTACTATTTATGGTGAAGTTTTCTTTGTTTTGACAACGATTGTAAACTAAAACGGGTTGCGCAAGGGTGATGGTATTGATTAAATAGATGTAAACTAAAGAGAAGCAGAAGAGAAGTTTTATGGCGAGTATGAACATGGTTTGTTGTGGATGAGGACGGAGGAGATTGTAGGGATGCTAGAAGAGTTTGATAGTAAAAAGGTTATTAAACACGTATATTTTGACCAAGTTATTTGGAGTATTCATGTCCACTTCACAAAATTGCCGGCCTGAATTTTCCTTATTATTATATCATGTCAGTATCGATATATATTTGGAAACGGTAGAATATATTATAAAAAGTTCAGCTGCTACATACATATTTGGAAAACGGTAGAATATATTTATTTATTAAAAGTTCAACTGCTATAAGCAGGAGCTGGAAAGACAAGGACCCAAGACTCCAAGAGATATAAAACATACAAATTAACCAATTAACTAGGGGATAAAAACATTAGATGAAGAACGAAAACAAAAACTATCCCACTAAAGTCCAAATGTCCCAACTAGAGAGGGAAGCAAACAAAAGACATATGATTACAGGAACAAACAATCGTATAAAATAGGTATGTTACACAAATGAAATGTATTATTATGATGTTAAAAGCTGTAAAATTATTGATAAGTGGTATAGATTGTAACCCCTTAGCCAATCCCATATGTCTTCGTTATGTTTATATAAAAGATGATAGATACAAGGACACAGGGAATACTTGGTCTAAAATATCACTAATATGTCACTCCTAGAAAATTGTTATTATTTCTATCAAAATTTCCTACGCATTTTCTACGAACGAAAACGCCCACACTATTCTTACAAAATTCCGACGAACAAGAAAGGGTTTTAGTTTTGTGACAAAAAAGCGACAAAAAGGCGACAAATTAGTTTGCTTAGGAAAAGTGTTCGAAATGACTGTGAATGAGAAGAGAACTTCAAAAATAAACATGCTCACATGTATCAATCTATGTGGGAACTTTTCGCTAAGACAACCAAAAACAAATATGTGAGCTCACAGTGGACAAGTAGACAACATTGATCGATATAACACTACAAGAAAACAGGGGTTTCACTGACTAAGAAAAAACGACATATTGTAATGGATACGGTCAAAAGCTATTTTACTTAATTTATTTTTAAATGTTGACCAATTCGTCGGTGATTTGTAGGAAGTTTCTGATGGTTTGGGCAGTCGTTTGTTATCAGCTTTTTTTTAAAGGTGTGCATTATTCGCGAATGTTGGGAGATTTAGCATACGTTGTTTTAACCGGGTCCACGGTAGAGAGCCCCCTCGCACGATAGATCACCAATTTAAACCACTCAATTAGAAACACCTATCACCCAGACTCGAACTTGAGACCTGGAAAGGAAAACTCACCCGGACCCACCATAGATGGAACTTAAATACTCGTGGTCACCACTAGAGCACTAACGATGGTTCGTGTGTTATCAGCTGGCAAAGAGAAACAAATAATGATCCCATATAGCCTTTATAGGCTTGATTCCCAGTGAGTTGTCTGGTATTGCTCTCGGACTGCATTTCCATCTGGGCAAAAATATTAGGGATAAGGGTGAAGGGGGTGTACCCCTCATGAGATGGGGGAAATTTTCAGCCACCCAAATATGATGTGTCATGTCAATTTCATTCTTATACACCACTCTTGTCCAAAAAAATATAAGGGATGGTTTCACCTAAACTATTTTTTTAAGGATGATTGGTTGAAAGAGAGTGGGGCCCACCACTAGCCCCTCTCCCTCATCTTCCCCGCATGCGGCAACTCTTTCCCGCACACAACCTTCACCGCGCGACACACCAGAGACCACAACACCCTCCACTCGCGGCAAATAGCTTCCCCGCTCCACCTCGTTCACCCTAAGAGCATTCATAGTAAGTTCTCTATCTTTATCTATATAATTTAACAAAAAGATCACATTTATTCTTACAATTTAAAGATCAATTAAAAACCTCTCGCATCTCATTCTCTATGGTTATTATTATTTAATTAAATAATGCTTCTTTATTTTTTTATTATCTTTTATATTTCTTTCACTCATATATATTATAGAAAATAATTAAAGACAATGATGATGAATCTCTAATTCTCTATACCTAGAGAATCGCTTTGAATTTTCAATGATTGTTTTTTATTAATTTGGAGAACTTGATGCAGCATGTAAATACAATAATCCACTATTTTTTCACTAAATTATAGAGATTAGGTGTTAATAGAGAAGCTTATGTGAATCGTCTAATGATGAAATAGAAAGATATAAAGCTTTGCTAGTTTTCAAAGGGTATATTTAAACATAAGAATTGTTGGAAAAATAGGTGAAAATAGCACTTTTCACAAATATAGGAAAATGATCTTTTTTCAATTTTGGACTAGAAATAAATATAATAAAATGAGCGGGTTTTATATATTTATTTGTGGGTTTGTGTTCTATGTTGGAAGAGCTTCGCAACGAACTAAACCACGTCCAAAACCGAGCTAAGATGAATGAGATATCGATGCTCAAAGTTGGGTGTTTGAAACATTGAATGCTGAAACAAAAGGGAAACTAGCACCTTGTCCCACATAGGAGGAGAGACGGAACTTAATGGGTATTTAAGATGGAACTCTCCATCCTTATTGTTTCATGGAAGCACACACTAGTGTCCTCGCGAAGGTTGCGGAGCGCCCAAGCTCGCGCAAGCGCTCGCCCTCGCGCGTGCGCGGCGTGGGCGATGAGGCGCAATGTGGCGCTTTGATGGGGCACTTTGCACTTGCACCAGAGTAAGCCAATACGGCGCGACTGTGTGGCGCGCTCGTATAGGCTCACAGGTGACGTGGCGCACGCGCGCATGGACTTGAGCCAAGAGGACGCACCGCGCATGGTGACATGGCGCATGCGCGCATGGCAGTGATCCAAGAGGACGCTCCGCGCATGGGCATGCAGACCTGGGCACGCGCGCACCAGGATGACTTGCACGTGCGCGCAGAAGCTTCCAGCATTGAATGACAGTGCAGTTTCAGTCCAGCTTCGTAACTGACGAGTTAATAAGCTTTGACTGAGAATTAAATGACGTATTAAATTGCATTGAAGACGTTTAATGCAAATTTAAACCTCTCATTTAATTCGTTTTTGGCTGTTTCAAACCGGGAGCTGTATAAATACAGCTTCATACCTTGCTGTAGAACACACCACGAAAAACCCAGCAACACAACAGCAGATTCAACTTTCTCTCTAGAGTTTTCTGATCCTTTTTCTTGCAGCTTTCAAGGTAGACATCGGGTTGTAGGCGAACTCCGGCAGTACTACTGCTCCGGCTGTTGTACCCTGGGAAACAAAACGAGTACTCCTGGGAGACTCGAAATTTGTTTTAAGGGAAGCGTGTTGAACACGTGCCTCAGTCATTCTGATTCTACTCCCTTCTTGTATTTGTTTATTTCAGTTGTAATAGTATTTTGTTTTTCCAGCTTTCTGTATTGTAAGCAATTTAATAATACTTGTTTATTTTATTTTTTATTACGCGAACGGTTCCTACAATCTTAAAACAAATTTTTAAAACTGTTCGTGTAATCAAAACCATTCTGTTTGTGATTCAAACCAGTTTTGTTTTCACCCAATTTGTGTTTTAAAAACAGATTTTTTTTTGGTTTTCATCTTCAAAGGAGCGACTTTGGTTGAAAACCATTTTGGTTACACCTCAGAATCTGTCCTAACTTGCTAAAAACTTTCTGACTTGGTCTTCAAAGTTGGACTTAGAAGCCAATCAGTAAGTTATAATTATTAAAAATTTCTGTTTTTAGGTCTTCAAAGTTGGACTTAGAAGCCTAAACAGTAAATTTGTGGTCAAATTAAAATTTAATAGTTTATTTCTGGTTTTGCGTAAATCAGATTTTTTGACTAAATTTTAAAATTTTAATTTTTCAGCATGTCGAACGAAAACGTCAACGTCAACAACACGAATGTTGTGACGGGAACCCCCTTTTGTAACGACTCTCACTAAAATTAATACTTATTATGTTAATTGTATAAAAAAAGGAAACCCTAATTGAGACACCCAAGTAATCCTGCACAATCCCTAAAATTTTCAGAATAATCAGAATCAGGATCAGGGCCCCTAAAACTTTGGGGGGTATTCCCTACTCGATGATTATCCTTATAATTCGTTGTCAAAATTTAAAATTAAGGAGACGTCGACTCAGCAAGCCTAGTCCCACGTGGAAACCCTATGACCCTTAGGTGTCCCTTACGGACCGTAAGGGAATAGTCTTACGGTCCGTAAGCATGTCAAATTTCGTGTATAAATAGCAGGCCTTGGGACTCGAAATCAGAAAGTAAAACGACGTAAAAACTCCAAATATACGTCGAGTTATAGCCGAAATAATCTCCAATTAGTATAGCAGGGTGCTGCTACGATATCGGGTATTAACTCGATCGCTGTTCAATTCTTTTCTTTCCGTCAGCTTTTATTTTTGTAAATAATAGCTCGGGATTTTGCCCTCTAAATCCCTAAACTCTGCCCGTTATTAGGGTAATAACTCTAATCACTGGTACGATATTTTATCCGATCGATTGAGACTATCCGATGGATGTTTAAGTGCAGCTCAAACTCAGGTTATACTTTGTCATTTGTCGTGATTCCGACAGGATGTTTGAGTGTTGCCCGAACTCGGGCTATACTCTGTCATTCGTTGCGAATCCGCTGGATGTTTAAGTATCGCACTTTGTCATTCGTTGTGAGGATTTCTATCTCGTGATTATCGTTAAAGTTGAATTGAGTTAATACACTAATACGAGTTCCATTGTGTCTAGAAATTAGAACCCGTAATCAGGAAACTGCTAGAATACTTAATAGTTAAGTAAACTTAAATAAACTTAGCAGTTAAGTTAACTAAGTAGATTAATTAATCTATTAATCAAGTTAAGTGTGATTAATTAATTAATTAAGTGGGATTAATTAAGCTAAACTAGATTAATTAAGCTAAGAACGATTAATTAAGTTAAGCAGGATTAATTAAGCTAAGCAAGATCAATTAAGTTAAACAAGATTAATTAAGCTAAGTAAGATCTACTAATCACCTAAATAGAAATATATATAAATATAAAGTAGATAATATCAAAGGAAGGTGCTAGGAAGGTGTAAGAGGATAGATATCTGTGGATAGGAAGCTTCCTAGAAAATGTATAGCTAACTTCCTAGAAAAGCTATAGGAAACTTCCTAGAACTTTCATACTTCTTACCTATAAATAGGAAGCTTAGGAATTCATTTTCCTTTGCTCATTTCTTCTATTCTTCTCTCTATACGTTGGTGTTCTAACCAATAATCACCAAAGCGATGTTCTGTCCGATTGATTCAGGAATCAACTAACGAATGCCAAAGTGTTGTACTTTGTGAATTTCGGTAAACGGAATCCAAAGTGTTATACTTTGTGAGTTCGTTAAATGGATGCCAAAGTACTATACTTTGTGAGTTCGTTAAAGGGATGCCAAAGTACTATACTTTGTGAATTCTGTTATGGTTCGAATCTCGTGACTACCGTTAAGGTTTGATTTGGGTTTTACACAAATACGTATTCCATTCTGTTAAACTATATGTTTAACTACCAGAATACTCCCAACCACACACTTACAATTAAACAAGCTATTAAAACATCAGAAGATCCAGAACAATAAAGTATACGCTTAATTATCAGAAGATGTAGAATCAAGAAGCTTGTTAAATCAATACTGCATGCTTATACTGTGAGTCACATTCTCTTTTTATCAACTGTTTTACAAAACTCCAAGTTATTTTCAAAGTTATAATTACAGGGATTAAGTCTATGTAATCACCAAATTACAGCCGGTATGTGGGGTTTTGTATACATTACTTGATAACCGTCACTATTGGACAACGAGTTAGCCAATGAGTGATATGACCATAGTCACAGACACCATCGGGCAATGAGGCTACCGATGGCTGGTCGAGTGACAAATACTGTGGGTAGTTGGTTGATAGATAGAAACATTGTAATCGCTCTTAATACTGTAAATTATAACAAAGTTGTAATTGCAGTGATTGAGTCTTTACCAATCTTAAAGAAGCAAATGTAAAAACTCTCAATGCTGTAAATTATAACAAATATGTTTTTGTATAAAACCTGAATGAACTCACTCAGTATTTCCCGCTGACAAAACCTTTTTAAAACGCGTTTCAGGTAATTACAGTAGATGGGAGTAAGAATTGGATCCGGCACTGAAGGACTTCAAGAAGTGGCTTATTTTATTAAATTGAATCAAATTAAGAAATCTTGTTTTATAAAATCAAATTTATTTATATTAAAGCTACCATTGTAAAACATGGGTTTTATCCCATCTATTTAATAAATAAAATCCGGTGTTTTTAAACTCTGATATTTTTCCTAACTCACGGTCCTGATGAAATTTCCGCTGCAAAGTTTTACAAAAATAATCACCGGTACAACTGGGACTGTTCGCGGCTCCCGATTCCGTCCAGGATGGAGTCGGGGGTCGTGACAGTAAAGGTGGTATCAGAGCCACTGCTTTAAGCCTATAAGTGTTGTGATAATAATACTTAAGCTTAAATAAAAGAGTTTGGAGATTACTATTAAATGGTAGCACAGCTGATAGCAGTTAGACTTGAACATAAGAAAGATGCCTTAGTATAAGCTAAGCCACTTGTTTACGCAATTAGGTGTTGTAATAATACCTAAGTTTAAACGGAAAGTTAGAAACTTAAATACTATCTGATAGCACTCCGAATGATATTTAGACTCGAACTTAAGAATTTTGCCTTAATATAAGCTTCAAGATAAAATTACTTATATAAGTATAAATAAGTATAATGTAATGGATATTGGTATTCCATAAGAATAACGATTAGCAGGCAATAGCATTTAATTGCTATTTATTCTTGTTTATTGATATTACTTGGTCTAGACTCAAGATATGTTATGGAAATACAAATTTCCTTGATTCTGAATAAAAGCCCTAATAAAAGAGGCATTTTTAAAAATCTTGAAAAGATACTATTTATGGGAAATAGAAAATTTTCTCCGGCAAAACTGGGTGTAGAGTAGCAGACTCTCCAGCTTGTCCGGATATACTGAGATTACCTCTCTGGCGCGAATCGGATAAGATGGGGTATATAGTATGTCAAACAAGTGACAAGATTTTCCTAAATAATATCATGATCTGATATCTGACTTGTTTTTGGAAATAAGAATATGTTAAATACATTAACCTTATGAAAGGTATGTATATTACAGCATATAAAATATATAAATATATAGATATGTATATCTATAAGAAAATTCCAAAAACCATAACGATTGATAATTAAGAATAAAACACAATCATATGTGTCAATAATAATTCTAGATTTCTTTATCAGAAATCTCTCACATATATCCATAATTCCGATGTCAAACATTATTTCGTTTGATCATCTACCTTGTAACTCGAGCGACAATAATAACAATGGAAACCCATTAAGTTGGGACACCATCAAAAGCATAAGAATTTCCAATGCGTTACCATAAACTATTAACGCAAGTAAGAAACATGTAAAAGTTGTGCTAGTACACAAGAAAACACATGAAAATTTAATTATACACAGATATCGAAATATATCACGACTTCCAAGGCAAGACCTTTGGAAAATATAATTGGACACGACGACACCAATACGAATCCTGTCAGTGGAAGAATCAAAAAAAAAAGCGGAACTTTGCCACGTGACCATACAAACGACATAAATATCGCTGAGGTACGTTGGAACAAGATTTTTACCATCGGTGCACAGTCTAATCAGAGTCATAATTATTGACACTGCAAAAGAAGTCACATACCTTTGCAAATCCTCTATTTCATTCTATTTGACATTCCATGATATCGTCACCTAACAACGATTATCCCACGAAATTCCAGATGAAGTTCTTATATTCCTTTCATTGCAATTCTGACTTCTGCCTATAATGAATTGACCTTCGTGTTTTTACTTCTTCTAAGGGTCATCATACCATGAGGATTTCTTTCATAGTAGCAAATATTGATCCATTTCATTTCTTGGTAAATCCACACGCTACACATGCACTGTTTGTTGCGCATGTGGTTCATTTGAATAATGAAAACCATAGGAGAGCATCATTCCAATTTGTTGTTTTATCAAAAGTTCAAATATCATTTCGCTATACTTGATCTTTTTATTGTAAACCGCGTTTTTACAAAGTAATGACTCTTTGATATCGAATCAATGAATTTCTTGAAAAACTCGATTTTCTTTTAAAAGGTATACATGGTTTCTGTTGTGATCATGTCCAAACTTCCTTACTAAAACTCGTTTTATTCAAACCAAGTTAACTTGCTCGCAATACGTATTCAATTCAAAGTCCCATATGATACTTTAGGCCATCACAATTCCAGCAAACACTTTGATTCTTTTGAACCATAACATGCTTGTTTGGTATTCGACTCATTAAATCATTTCTTTGATCACGATCACCTTGTGGTGACGTTTTCACAAAATCTGAAGCTTGCGCTAATCTCAGATTTAATTGTTTATTTATTTATTTATTTATATTGAATCCGCTTTGTTGATTTATTCTATACAAGCGATCTTAACACAATCATGTGCTAAGATAATGATATACAAATTTATTTCATATTTCAGTATATCTCTTAATAGTTCTTACAGCATTAATCGAGCCTTTCATAATAAATATTGCTCTATCATGTTCGATCGAAAAACATTATACTGATTATATATGGAAACTTACATAAGTAATTACCTTATTTACAATATAATATTCCTATATTTAAAAAAAATTCTTGTTAAACCATTAAGGTGAAGAATTTATATTTAAGGAATACTCTCGTTTAAATTTATGACTAGTTATTATTTATTTTTGGTAATAATATATTATTTTAGGTATTAGGGTTATTGTCAGGAACACATATTGGATAGCCTAGCCTTAGTTAGGCATGGACTGATCACCCATGCTTAAACAAGGCAGCACTAACCAATATCCAACCATGATAATAACTATTTAATGTATATAAATTAAGTTATCATACTTATTTAGTAAATTTCAATTATATATAAAAATATTTTTATATTATATATAGAAATATATATACTTTGTACTGTAAAGAGAAGACATATTTTCATAAAACAATTAAAGAGACGAATAAAATTATCTAAATAATTGTCTAAGTATTCATGAACAAGACATATTATAAATAAATGTTCATCTTGATTAATATTTCACAACTATTAAATACTTATAGAAATATCAGATGTTATTTACGCAAGCCAATATTTAAATAAACATTTATTATTTTACTTTTATGATTTAAAATACCCTATTATAAAATCTTATAGTTAAACATACTTGATTTTAAAAATGATAATCGTGAGTTCTAGGATATTGGGTAAACCTATTTATAAAACATATATCATTATTTTGTCAAAATTACCACGGGTTTTGATATTTTAAACCTATCTATATTTATTTATTATTCTACTTTATAATAACATAAAAGGAAAAAGGTATTTAATAAATCGAAATATCACCTATCTTTAATCAAACATTTTGATTAAAATCATCTGAATACAATTATGTATTAAGACAAAAATACACTAACCCTATTATCTTTCGTGTATCCTTGCAATTCACTCATCTCAGCACATCGATTTTCTTATATCATAATTCAATATTTGACAAATCATTTTTATGCTTTTATTCCATTTTTGAACCTGTCGATTCTAAGTATTCCGCAGTTTCCAATCAAAGTAAGCTTTCTTTTGACAAAGAATTTTATTTATCCTAAAAATCCTTCACATTCATTTTTCATATATCATTTGGCTTGAACCTAATCACCTTGGAAACTATATCATTTCATCTCATTCGTTTGAACTTCTCATCTTTTGAAATATCTAGATTCGCTTCCTTGAAACTCTCAGTTAATTTCGAAAATGATAAATTTATTATTAAGTTCTTTCAATCATAACAATACCTTGCAGTATCCATATACATTTGTAGCCTGTGCTAATAATAAACCCTATTCATACGTTATTCATTTGATTTGTCATATTCTTGGTACAATTATGTACTCAGATTACGATACACTAAATTCTATTGTCTAGTACTATTTAAGTAAACGATATTGATTTTCGGATAATCATTAACAAATCATTTTCCATACTTCCATTCACAAATAGATATTTATCAATTCGGAATCTCCCTCAATTGATCAAAGTAAGTTCCTTTCTGACATTAAATCCTATTGTTTCTCCAAGTCATTTTATTTCAAAATTCATGCCTATCAAATATCTTTTGATTCCATCCCATAATATATTGTTTCTATTAATTAAAAGAAATAACATAACCCCAAGAAGATATCATAGTCCAAATCTTGAGGACGAGATTTTATTAAGGTGGGGAGGATGTAACGACTCTCACTAAAATTAATACTTATTATGTTAATTGTATAAAAAAAAGGAAACCCTAATTGAGACACCCAAGTAATCCTGCACAATCCCTAAAATTTTCAGAATAATCAGAATCAGGATCAGGGCCCCTAAAACTTAGGGGGGGTATTCCCTACTCGATGATTATCCTTATAATTCGTTGTCAAAATTTAAAATTAAGGAGACGTCGACTCAGCAAGCCTAGTCCTACGCGTGGCAACCCTATGACCCTTAGGTGTCCCTTACGGACCGTGAGGGAATAGTCTTACGGTCCGTAAGCATGTCAAATTTCGTGTATAAATAGCACGCCTTGGGACTCGAAATCAGAAAGTAAAACGACGTAAAAACTCCAAATATACGTCGAGTTATAGCCGAAATAATCTCCAATTAGTATAGCAGGGTGCTGCTACGATACCGGGTATTAACTCGATCGCTGTTCAATTCTTTTCTTTCCGTCAGCTTTTATTTTTGTAAATAATAGCTCGGGATTTTGCCCTCTAAATCCCTAAACTCTGCCCGTTATTAGGGTAATAACTCTAATCACTGGTACGATATTTTATCCGATCGATTGAGACTATCCGATGGATGTTTAAGTGCTGCTCAAACTCAGGTTATACTTTGTCATTTGTCGTGATTCCGACAGGATGTTTGAGTGTTGCCCGAACTCGGGCTATACTCTGTCATTCGTTGCGAATCCGCTGGATGTTAAAGTATCGCACTTTGTCATTCGTTGTAAGGATTTCTATCTCGTGATTATCATTAAAGTTGAATTGAGTTAATACACTAATACGAGTTCCATTGTGTCTAGAAATTAGAACCCGTAATCAGGAAACTGCTAGAATACTTAATAGTTAAGTAAACTTAAATAAACTTAGCAGTTAAGTTAACTAAGTAGATTAATTAATCTATTAATCAAGTTAAGTGTGATTAATTAATTAATTAAGTGGGATTAATTAAGCTAAACTAGATTAATTAAGCTAAGAACGATTAATTAAGTTAAGCAGGATTAATTAAGCTAAGCAAGATCAATTAAGTTAAACAAGATTAATTAAGCTAAGTAAGATCTACTAATCACCTAAATAGAAATATATATAAATATAAAGTAGATAATATCAAAGGAAGGTGCTAGGAAGGTGTAAGAGGATAGATATCTGTGGATAGGAAGCTTCCTAGAAAATGTATAGCTAACTTCCTAGAAAAGCTATAGGAAACTTCCTAGAACTTTCATACTTCTTACCTATAAATAGGAAGCTTAGGAATTCATTTTCCTTTACTCATTTCTTCTATTCTTCTCTCTATACGTTGGTGTTCTAACCAATAATCACCAAAGCGATGTTCTGTCCGATTAATTCAGGAATCAACTAACGAATGCCAAAGTGTTGTACTTTGTGAATTTCGGTAAACGGAATCCAAAGTGTTATACTTTGTGAGTTCGTTAAATGGATGCCAAAGTACTATACTTTGTGAGTTCGTTAAACGGATGCCAAAGTACTATACTTTGTGAATTCTGTTAAGGTTCGAATCTCGTGACTACCGTTAAGGTTTGATTTGGGTTTTACACAAATACGTATTCCATTCTTTTAAACTATATGTTTAACTACCAGAATACTCCCAACCACACACTTACAATTAAACAAGCTATTAAAACATCAGAAGATCCAGAACAATAAAGTATACGCTTAATTATCAGAAGATGTAGAATCAAGAAGCTTGTTAAATCAATACTGCATGCTTATACTGTGAGTCATTCTCTTTTTATCAACTGTTTTACAAAACTCCAAGTTATTTTCAAAGTTATAATTACAGAGATTAAGTCTATGTAATCACCAAATTACAGCCGGTATGTGGGGTTTTGTATACATTACTTGATAACCGTCACTATTGGACAACGAGTTAGTCAATGTGTGATATGACCATAGTCACAGACACCATCGGGCAATGAGGCTACGATGGCTGGTCGAGTGACAAATACTGTGGGTAGTTGGTTGATAAATAGAAACATTGTAATCGCTCTTAATACTGTAAATTATAACAAAGTTGTAATTGCAGTGATTGAGTCTTTGCCAATCTTAAAGAAGCAAATGTAAAAACTCTCAATGCTGTAAATTATAACAAATATGTTTTTGTATAAAACCTGAATGAACTCACTCAATATTTCCCGCTGACAAAACCTTTTTAAAACGCGTTTCAGGTAATTACAGTAGATGGGAGTAAGAATTGGATCCGGCACTGAAGGACTTCAAGAAGTGGCTTATTTTATTAAATTGAATCAAATTAAGAAATCTTGTTTTATAAAATCAAATTTATTTATATTAAAGCTACCATTATAAAACATGGATTTTATCCCATCTATTTAATAAATAAAATCCGGTGTTTTTAAACTCTGATATTTTTCCTAACTCACGGTCCTGATGAAATTTCCGCTGCAAAGTTTTTCAAAAATAATCACCGGTACAACTGGGACTGTTTGCGGCTCCCGATTCCGTCCAGGATGGAGTCGGGGGTCGTGACACCTTTAACGCCACCAATGTGGGAGCGTCCACAGTGGCCAATCACGCTGAACGACACGAGAAGTTTGCGGGTCTACACTTTAAGAGGTGGCAGCAGAAGATGTTCTTCTACCTGACCACCATGAACCTTGCGAGGTTCTTAACGGAAACCGCTCCCCAACCTGTGGAAGGGGAGACCGACGCACAAAGACATGGGTTTATCGCCTTGGATAAGTCAGGCGAGGAGGCGGAATGGCTACGTCAATTCGTGGAAGATATTCCAAGATGGCAAAAGCCTTTGCCAGCCATATGTGTACATTGTGATAGCCAATCAGCGATTGGTAGAGCTCAAAGCTTGATGTACAATGGCAGATCAAGGTATATGCGACGTAGACATAACACGATACGACAACTACTCTCAACGGGTGTTATCACAATTAATTATGTGAGATCAACGGATAACATTGCGGACCCGTTCACAAAAGGCTTAAGCAGAGAGTTAGTAGAAACGTCGTCAAGAGGAATGGGACTAAAGCCCGTGGTAAATGGGAATATGAGGGAAACCTAACTTAGTTGACTGGATATCCCAAGATCTAAGTTCAATAGGACAACTTAATCATATTACCAAAACGGAGTCACTGTGGGGGAGTACCCCAAACAAAACTAAAAGGGAGTTAAATATACTTCCTAGTCCATTCCAATCAGTGACATTGATGTGAGGCTAAGCATATTAAGGTTAACGATTTCGGGAAATCAAATAACCGTGATGCTTTTAATGATTCAGGGGAATCACCTATGTTAGAGAGAAGTGGGGTCGCTTCAAATGGATTTGTGGGGTGCGCAAATCCTAGAGCTCTCGCAGAACCAGGCTAGTGTTCCAGGACCATAATAGGACACGACAATGAGGAGTTGGCCAAACCAGGGAGAGTATTGTGTGAAGTGTATTGTCGTTTACACAAATGGGGGTATGTTCAAGGACATCACGTCTACACACCGCTAGTAAGCTAAGTGCGCTTCACAAAAGAAGGTTCAAAGGCTTCAACCTACCTATTTGCAATACTCAACTATCGAAGTTAATCGTTGAAAAGTGTAAGGAAAAGATCCATTTCCATACATGTGGGGGATTGTTGGAAATTTGATGAAAATAGCATTTTTCATGTGGGGGATTGTTGGAAAAATAGGTGAAAATAACACTTTTCACAAATATAGGAAAATGATTTTTTCCTATTTTGGACTAGAAATAAATATAATAAAATGAGCGGGTTTTATATATTTATTTGTGGGTTTGTGTTCTATGTTGGAAGAGCTTCGCAACAAACTAAACCACGTCCAAACCCGAGCTAAGATGAATGAGATATCGATGCTCAAAGTTGGGTGTTTGAAACATTGAATGCTGAAACAAAAGGGAAAGTAGCACCTTGTCCCACATAGGAGGAGATATGGAACTTAAATGGGTATTTAAGGTGGAACTCTCCATCCTTATTGTTTCATGGAAGCACACACTAGTGTCCTCGCGAAGGGTGCGGAGCACCCTAACTCGCACTCGCACACGCGCGCGCGCGACGTGGGCGATGAGGCGCAATGTGGCGCAATGATGGCGCACTTTGCACTTCGCACGCTCGCATCGCCTCGAGCTGCTTGAGAGCCGCCTTTGTATTCTTGACCGCGTGCGCGTGGTGGAGCACAAGGGTTACAAGGACCAAGTGGTAGGTGATGCGGCGCATGATGTGGCAGTCATGCGCATGCGCACGCGAGTACACATGGCACGGAAGCGCGCAGTTGCGCGCATGGTGCATGGGTCCTGCTGTGTCGTGCGCGGCGCACCAGAGTGAGCCAATACGGCGCGACTGTGTGGCGCGCTCGTATAGGCTCACAGGTGACGTGGCGCACGCGCGCATGGACTTGAGCCAAGAGGACGCACCGCGCATGGTGACGTGGCGCATGCGCGCATGGCAGTGAGCCAAAAGGACGCACCGTGCATGGGCATGCAGACCTGGGCGCGCGTGCACCAGGGTGACTTGCACGCGCGCGCAGAAGCTTCCAGCATTGAATGACAGTGCAGTTTCAGTCCAGCTTCGTAACTGACGAGTAAATAAGCTTTGACTGAGCATTAAATGACGTATTAAATTGCATTGAAGACGTTTAATGCAATTTAAACCTCTCATTTAATTCGTTTTTGGCTGTTTCAAACCGGGAGCTGTATAAATACAGCTCCATACCTTGCTGTAGAACACACCACGAAAAACCCAGCTACACAACAGCAGATTCAACTTTCTCTCTAGAGTTTTCTGATCCTTTTTCTTGCAGCTTTCAAGGTAGACATCGGGTTGTAGGAGAACTCCGGCAGTACTACTGCTCCGGCTGTTGTACCCTGGGAAACAAAACGAGTACTCCTGGGAGACTCGGAATTTGTTTTAAGGGAAGCGTGTTGAACACGTGCCTCAGTCATTCTGATTCTACTCCCTTCTTGTATTTGTTTATTTCAGTTGTAATAGTATTTTGTTTTTCCAGCTTTCTGTATTGTAATCAATTTAATAAAATTTGTTTATTTTATTTATTATTACGCGAACGGTTCCTACAATCTTAAAACAAATTTTTAAAACCGTTCGTGTAATCAAAACCATTCTGTTTGTGATTCAAACCAGTTTTGTTTTCACCCAGTTTGTGTTTTAAAAACAGATTTTTTTTTGTTTTCATCTTCAAAGGAGCGACTTTGGTTGAAAACCATTTTGGTTACACCTCAGAATATGTCCTAACTTGCTAAAAACTTTCTGACTTGGTCTTCAAAGTTGGACTTAGAAGCCAATCAGTAAGTTATAATTATTAAAAATTTCTGTTTTTAGGTCTTCAAAGTTGGACTTAGAAGCCTAAACAGTAAATTTGTGGTAAAATTAAAATTTAATAGTTTACTTCTGGTTTTGCGTAAATCAGATTTTTTGACTAAACTTTAAATTTTTAATTTTTCAGCATGTCGAACGAAAACGTCAACGTCAACAACACGAATGTTGTGACGGGAACCCCCTTTAACGCCACCAATGTGGGAGCGTCCACAGTGGCCAATCACGCTGAACGACCCGAGAAGTTTGCGGGTCTACACTTTAAGAGGTGGCAGCAGAAGATGTTCTTCTACCTGACCACCATGAACCTTGCGAGGTTCTTAACGGAAACCGCTCCCCAACCTGTGGAAGGGGAGACCGACGCACAAAGACATGGGTTTAGCTGATGTTGAAAGCTACTAAAAGCATGTTGAAAGCGAGATTTGACATGAAAGACATGGGTTTAGCTGATGTGATTCTTGGAGTAAAGATCATAAGAACCCAAGATGGTCTTGTGTTAAGTCAATCTCACTATGTGGATAAAATTCTTGAAAGATTCAACTCGGGAGATACGAGTGTAGCTCGAACTCCAGTTGATACCTCCCAACATCTTAAGAAGAATAAGGGAGATGGAGTTGCTCAGTTAGAGTATTCAAGAATTATTGGCAGTCTAATGTATCTAATGACATGTACTAGACCCGACTTGGCTTACGCGGTGAGTAGGCTAAGTAGATACACCAGCAATCCGTGCGTGGATCATTGGAAGGCTATCACGAGGGTGCTTAGATACATAAGATACACAAGAGATTATGGACTACATTACACCCGACAACCAGCAGTGATCGAAGGATACACTGATGCAAACTGGATATCGGATAATAAAGATTCCAAATCAACAAGTGGTTACGTGTTTACACTTGGAGGAGCTGCTATAGCTTGGAAGTCTTCTAAGCAAACGGTCATAGCAAGATCCACAATGGAATCCGAATTTATCGCCTTGGATAAGTCAGGCGAGGAGGCGGAATGGCTACGTCAATTCGTGGAAGATATTCCAAGATGGCAAAAGCCTTTGCCAGCCATATGTGTACATTGTGATAGCCAATCAGCGATTGGTAGAGCTCAAAGCTTGATGTACAATGGCAGATCAAGGTATATGCGACGTAGACATAACACGATACGACAACTACTCTCAACGGGTGTTATCACAATTAATTATGTGAGATCAACGGATAACATTGCGGACCCGTTCACAAAAGGCTTAAGCAGAGAGTTAGTAGAAACGTCGTCAAGAGGAATGGGACTAAAGCCCGTGGTAAATGGGAATATGAGGGAAACCTAACTTAGTTGACTGGATATCCCAAGATCTAAGTTCAATAGGACAACTTAATCATATTACCAAAACGGAGTCACTGTGGGGGAGTACCCCAAACAAAACTAAAAGGGAGTTAAATATACTTCCTAGTCCATTCCAATCAGTGACATTGATGTGAGGCTAAGCATATTAAGGTTAACGATTTCGGGAAATCAAATAACCGTGATGCTTTTAATGATTCAGGGGAATCACCTATGTTAGAGAGAAGTGGGGTCGCTTCAAATGGATTTGTGGGGTGCGCAAATCCTAGAGCTCTCGCAGAACCAGGCTAGTGTTCCAGGACCATAATAGGACACGACAATGAGGAGTTGGCCAAACCAGGGAGAGTATTGTGTGAAGTGTATTGTCGTTTACACAAATAGGGTATGTTCAAGGACATCGCGTCTACACACCGCTAGTAAGCTAAGTGCGCTTCACAAAAGAAGGTTCAAAGGCTTCAACCTAACTATCGTGCAATACTCAACTATCGAAGTTTATCGTTGAAAAGTGTAAGGAAAAGATCCATTTCCATACATGTGGGGATTGTTGGAAATTTGATGAAAAAAGCATTTTTCATGTGGGGGATTGTTGGAAAAATAGGTGAAAATAGCACTTTTCACAAATATAGGAAAATGATTTTTTCCTATTTTGGACTAGAAATAAATATAATAAAATGAGCGGGTTTTATATATTTATTTGTGGGTTTGTGTTCTATGTTGGAAGAGCTTCGCAACGAACTAAACCACATCCAAACCCGAGCTAAGATGAATGAGATATCGATGCTCAAAGTTGGGTGTTTGAAACATTGAATGCTGAAACAAAAGGGAAAGTAGCACCTTGTCCACATAGGAGGAGAGATGGAACTTAAATGGGTATTTAAGGTGGAACTCTCCATCCTTATTGTTTCATGGAAGCACACACTAGTGTCCTCGCAAAGGGTGCGGAGCACTCGCACTCGCTCGCGCGCGCGCGCGGCGTGGTCGATGAGGCGCAATGTGGCGCTTTGATGGCGCACTCCGCACGCTCGCATCGCCGCGAGCCGCTTGAGAGCCGCCTTTGTATTTTTGACTGTGTGCGCGTGGTGGAGCACAAGGGTTGCAAGGACCAAGTGGTAGGTGATGCGGCGCATGACGTGGCAGTCATGCGCATGCGCGCGCGAGTACACATGGCACGGAGGCGCGCAGTTGCGCGCATGGTGCATGGGTCCTGCTGTGTCGTGTGCGGCGCATCAGAGTGAGCCAATACGGCGCGACTGTGTGGCGCGCTCGTATAGGCTCACAGGTGACGTGGCGCACGCGCGCATGGACTTGAGCCAAGAGGACGCACCGCGCATGGTGACGTGGCGCATGCGCGCATGGCAGTGAGCCAAGAGGACGCACCGCGCATGGGCATAGAGACCTGGGCGCGCGCGCACCAGGGTGACTTGCACGCGCGCTTACTTTCAGCATTGAATGACAGTGCAGTTTCAGTCCAGCTTCGTAACTGACGAGTAAATAAGCTTTGACTGAGAATTAAATGACGTATTAAATTGCATTGAAGACGTTTAATGCAATTTAAACCTCTCATTTAATTCGTTTTTGGCTGTTTCAAACCGGGAGCTGTATAAATACAGCTCCATACCTTGCTGTAGAACACACCACGAAAAAACCAGCAACACAACAGCAGATTCAACTATCTCTCTAGAGTTTTCTGATCCTTTTTCTTGCAGCTTTCAAGGTAGACATCGGGTTGTAGGCGAACTCCGGCAGTACTACTGCTCCGGCTGTTGTACCCTGGGAAACAAAACGAGTACTCCTGGGAGACTCGGAATTTGTTTTAAGGGAAGCGTGTTGAACACGTGCCTCAGTCATTCTGATTCTACTCCCTTCTTGTATTTGTTTATTTCAGTTGTAATAGTATTTTGTTTTTCCAGCTTTCTGTATTGTAATCAATTTAATAAAATTTGTTTATTTTATTTATTATTACCCGAATGGTTCCTACAAAGATTTGATTTTGATGAGCATTTTCTCTAGGCGGTTAAGATATATGGTCTAAAACAAACTCTTAGGAAATGGGATGAAACAGATACGAAGCAAAAATGATTTATGTCAATCGTCAAGTCTTCTAGTAGTTCAATAGTAATTCTAATTGTGTATGTAGATGATACGGTTTTGTTTGGTAGGTGTGAAAAAGAAATGTTAAAGGTATATAAAAGAAGGTTTGCACTCATAGTATTTAATAAAAATATGAGGAAGTTTAAGTGTTTTCTGGGTATTAAGTTTATTGAATCTAAAGAAGGTATTTCTTGTTGTAAAACAACTAAACCTAATAGTAATATAAGGAGAAGAATAAGAGAATGAGTGAATGTAAATTTTATTGATGTATCATATAAATACCATAGCTAGTATTTATAGGGCTTGACATTAATACAAATACATAAAAGGGATGGGAGTTAAGCATGTGGAAAGTCACAATATTATAATTCATTCATAACACTCCCCCCTTCACTATCCACATGATTATATAAATATCATATTATTCTTTTAATACGCTTGGTGATATATGTTGCCTCGTTAAAAACCTTGCTAGGAAAACCCATTGAGATAAAACCATAGCCAAGGGAAAAAGAGTGCAGCGCGTATTTTCTCCCCTGATACTTATGTATCTGGTGTGTTGCCTCATTCAAAACCTTACTAAGAAAACCCAATAGGACAAAACTTAGTTAAGGGAAAAAAGTTTGCAACTTGAATAAGTCTCCCCCTCATTTTAACATGTATCCTTTAAGTGACGTGTGTCCATCTTGCTTGAAAGTCGAATAAAGCTTTTGTGGCGAATGATTTGTCGCTTGATCACTTAATGTGCAATCATTTATGTTGAGCAATGTTGTACAATCTTCTAACGAAACTTTAGGTGGCTCTTTCCAAAAATTATCATATCCACGACTGTGTTTCGTTACATTCCTGCATCTACAAGACTAACCAAACTTGTTTTGATGGGTTAGTAAAATATAATCAAATATCATTATACCTGAAATATTTGTTTGAACTCATTCCAATATCTCTTCGCTTGACAAAAGTTATATCATGACAATAAGCTCAAGTGAAAGATATTATAACCATACATAGCTAGCAAAACATATTAATGCACTTATGCATTTAACGATGGTACTTCTAGAATGAGAATCTCTACTTTGGTATGAGATGATAATAGGCATTTCTTATAACAAATGACTTAACAACCTTTAACATACTTTAAGGTTCAACTATGTCCATACTAAAATATCCAAACATCATCTTTTAGATGTTCTTGAGGGATTAGTAAAATATAATTACATATATACTCGAACTACAGTTCGAGTAATAATTAGACCGTGCCAAGGTCATTCAAAAAATTCTCCCTTTAAAAGCTCGAGAATTTCTCTCGATGATGCCTAGACATCATTACTGTAAATTGCGATTATAGTGAACTTTTAAAAGTAGAATGTTCATAGAACATGGCTAATTTAATCAAACTTATATCCATCTTTATGCGAATATCTCAAGTTGTACAACACTCGACCCAACTATTTTAGTCCATACGTATTTTGTCAACTTTATATAATACGTTCTTGTGGTTTTTACATCATTAATGCTTCTAGCATTATCAATCCATGAGGGAATTCTTTCCATCTTATCCAAATATGCATATGCTTTCACTCTTTAGAAGTTTTGCTACATAGATTTGCCCTTTTAACACATAGATATCTATATCATATGCAAAAAAAAAAAAATCATGAACACTTGCTTTTATCTCCAAAATCCATATTGTACCATGTTTGTACACTGTGTACATTGAGATGCCATAATAACCAGGTACACATTTTCTATGTATGTTTATTTGTCACACCCCAACCGATGGTGATCATTGGGGCGTGGCACTGAACGAAACAGATTGTCCAAGAGAATCCATAACAACTATTACGTGACAATATTTATAAGGTTTAATATCCCATGCTATTAAACAAATAAAGCAAAAACAGTCATTACAGATATTCAGTCTCAAAAACAAATCCATTTCGACAACTCTGATTTTATTCGGTGAGTTTCTAGACTTCCTAACTTGTTTGCAGCTTAACTTCCAATCAACCTGTCACATACATTAAAATAAAAGGCAATACACAAAGTAAAAGTGAGTACACAAGTTTTCATAGATAATAGTATGAAAAAGCATTTACGCATAACCAGCATGTAACACGTAACGGGCGAAGCATGTAACTATGATACCACCTAACCACGAGATTGCGATGTAGAGTATGCGCGACACATGTTCACCGAAGCGAACACGTGAAGTAAAGTAATGTGATCCCTAGAAACCCCTGTCACACAAGTGTTGAGTCCAAACTATAGTACTATCGTTGCTAGAGGCGGTCTAGTGTAACACTGTATAAGCATAGTAACAATCATTCAACAAATCACGTATAGCATGCGGGAGCGGTTAGCGTTTATAAAGCATTTGTGTTGTGTGTTGTGTTTTGATATAGAACGTATGTAACACCCAAAAGTGCGTTAAACGAGAATGGGTTCGAGTATACTCACAGAACGTGTACTAATCAAGAAACACGATCCTCAACGGATTGATGGGAGCGCCGGGTCAGCCTGTGTAGAATGGGTTCGAGTTTTTGTTTTCAATTACTTTTTAAAACTATAATTTCATATATTAAATATTGATAAAAAGGTTTTACTATTATAAGCCACTGTGTCCATAGATTGATACTCAGTATCTTGCCACTACTATACTATAATACGATATAGGTGCACTTGTCTGTTAACGTGATAGTTTAGTTTGTTTGGTGATTTACTATAAAACTAGTTTGTGAATTATTAGGGTAATAACTTGTGTTACTATTTGCACACATCAATGCCGTATTTGAGTAATATAATATAACATTTTATAATTTCTAATATACTATTGCGACGTGCTTATATTTACATAAGATTGGAAATATAGTTGATTTATTTCTTTATTATGAAAACCGAACTAATACCGTATGAACAACATTGATACCGTATTATTTTTATGGCCGTGTCGATAAATAAGCTATAGCGATTGCTCGTATGGTAACGGTAAGTAACGAATCAAACCAATGCAGGCCAAAAAGCATTGGTGTCGGTGCCGGTATTCCTTTTTTATGTAAAACAAGTGTTGATATCATGCCATACATATATATATTTCTTTCGGTTGCTATACCAAGAACCAGTATCATACCACGACAATAACAAACCGAATAAAAAATGTAAGGAATCAACCCGAAACTGACCAAAAACCCGTTGCGAAGCACAAGAAATCCTACTAGTTATAATTTAAAATTCCAATTCCTAAATATATTATCTACCATCCTAGCTATAGCTGGGTGGTAGAGGCTTTTAACTTTTGAAGAAAAGACAAGAGTTCAAATCTTGGCATGACGTGTAATTTATTATTGAGTTAATTGTCATTTACATTCCTATGGTTTGTCCACTTATGCCATTTCAGGCCAAATTTCAAAATTGTACCATTTTCCTCTCTGACATTCTCGAAACGTGCCATTTCAGTCCAAAAATCTAAACCCAGTTAAAATTTTCAGTTTAATGAAGGGTAAAATTGTCACTTCTCATTTTCTTTTAATTTTCCAATTTTTTTAAATCCTGCTAATACCTAACTTCCCTCCATTCCCTTATAAACCTTAATCCCAATCTTATTCATCCACAAAAATTTTCGACCCTAAGCAGTTAAAAGTGTGTCCTCGGATTCAAGATCACAACCAGCATTCCATCGGACCAATTGTTCCATCAGATCAACTTGTTCTAGCCAATTCGCTCTGTCAGACCCGTCAATTCGTTTTTAGTATTTGATCTCTACAATTTGACATGTTCCTTTGAATATTCATTATGCAAACATGAATTACCAATTCAATTGACCAAACTGTACATGTATTTGATTGTTTTGTGTATTTTTTTGGTTGTTTTTTGCGTACAGATTTTGGGAAATCGTACATCAATTCCTTCCAACCTATAAGAATCTCAATTTTGGTGCTTTATGTTTGGTTTTTTTTTTTTTTTTTTGTTGGCTTTGTAGACATCACAATGTGAATAATCTATTTTGTCGCAAGGGATGGAATCATCAGCCTTTAAGTGATTATTCAAGTGGCATTGAGGGGTTCAAGGAGGGTATGAGATTACTAAAGTTGAGTCTGACAAAAGAAATGGAACTTGAAAGTTATAAAAGGTTATATTATTGGGCATACTTAACAAGTCCGTCGTTGCAAAATTATGGACCAAAAGCAGTTTTATTGTTCCTTTTTCACCGAATAAAACTAATGTACCAAGTATTATATTAAAGAATGAAGATGCTATGTTTTTTGCTTCAAATTATGTTGTTAATGGCTGCATATATGGCTGAAAATAGTTTGCTTTTGAGTATTTTTTTGTGAATATTAATGAATGTTAATGGCTGCAAACTTAATGTTTTGGCTACAAATAATGGCTGCAAATATGAATCAAATCTAGTGCATATAAGTTATAAAATTAATCCTCTGCTGTTTTGACTAATGCTTGGAATGAATTGGTTGGAAGTCTAAACGTTGTGGATGAAGACGATTTAGGATTAGGGTTTATGAGAAAAAATGGAGGGAAATTGGGTATTAAAAGGGTTGGATTTTTAGTAGGGATTTAAAAAAGGAAAAATAAAAAATAATAATAAGAAATGACCATTTTACCTTTCACTATACTGAGGTTTTAACTGTGATTAGTGTTTTAGTCTAAAATGACACGTTTCGAGAATGTTAGAAAGAAAAATGATAACCTAATTTTATAGATAAAAGATCAAATAATTAACTTTTTAGTTCCCGGGTGATAACCTAATTTTATATATAAAAGATCAAATAAAAATTACTTTAACGTACAAAACGTACGAACGGAAGGTTTTGTTGAAAAAATGCGGTGCCATTTTCATAATTATTAGTAATTATCAAAATCACTCTACAAATAATCCTGTAGAGTAATTTTGATCTTTGTAGAGTAATTTTGTAAAATGTTCTTGTAGAGTAATTTTGATCTTGTAGGGTAATTATCAAAAATACCTATCAAAATTACTCTACAAGTGTATCAAAATTACTCTACATCAAAATTACTTTACAGGTGAATCAAAATTACTCTGCAAGTTTGTCACATGATCCTGTAGAGTAATTTTGTAAAATTTTTTAGCATTTAATTATGGGGTTTAGCTTTATGGTTTAGTTTTTAGCATTTAGTTTTGGTCGAAAGGGGGGGGTGTTAGGTTTTTTGAGGTTTTTTTTGGTGAGGTATAGTTTTTTGATGAAAATTACTCTATAATAACATTTTACAAAATTACTCTACAAGATCAAAATTACTCTACAAAAACATTTTACAAAATTACTCTATAAGATTAAAATTACTCTACAGGATCATTTGTAAAGTAATTTTGATAATTACCTTACAAGCAAATAATTATGAAAATGTCACCGTGTTTTTTTTTTTTTTTTTGTCTTTTTCATGCTATTCGTATGTTTAGTACGTTAAAGTTATTTGTACAGAAACTTTACTCTAATTTTAGAGTAAACTGCCATTTTGGTCCCTAAGATTTGGTCACTTTTGCCACTTTAGTCCAAATTTGAAACCTTTTACATCTGGGTCCCCGTGGTTTCACTTTTATTGTCATTTTAGTCCAAAAAAATCAGGTCATATTTCTCAAATTAAATCCAGGTATTTTGTCCTTTTCCTTAGGGGTAAAATAGTCTTTTTATTTATTTTATTTAAATCTTTTATTAAAACAATAATTTGTGTGATCCAAACCCCCATCAAAACCAGTTATTTGTGCTCCAAGATTCCCCCAATTCACAGAAGAACATGAAGATCACAGCGTTGCTTGTTCTCAAATGCCACCCTGACAGTTCATCAGATCAGATCATCCTCGCAAACTCCACCGACGTTAGCCACTTCGGTTACTTCCAGCGGTCTAGAGTCAAGGAGTTCATCGTCTTCGTTGGCCGTACAGTCGCCAAACGCACGCCTCCGTCTCAACGCCAATCTGTTCAACACAAAGGTACCGTTGTTCGTTCTTCTGTTTCTTTAATTTTAGTTTGTTCGATTGATGTTATGAGTTAGTTAGTTGAATCGGATCTGTTGTTCTGTTTGACGGATTGAGTTATGTGAACAGATTAGGATGATTTAGTTGATTGGTTTTATTGAGGTGAATATAGTTGAGAATTTAGGTTATTCTAGTTGTGTTTGAGATGAATTTATCTAAAAACACTTTGCTAAATGATGGTGGTTTTAGTTTTATGCAATGTGTCAATTAGTGCTTATGGAAGCAATGAGATTGTAGCGGTTCTATTAATGTCTTTAAAAATTTGGAAAATATCGATCCTACTGTTGCAACATCCATAGTAATTTTATCTATTGTCGTCATACAGGTTCTTTAAATCGATTGAAGTTCTTTTGACTTGTGTCTCTTTCTGGGAGGCTTGAAGAAGGAATCAAATCGAATGAAGTTCTTTTGACTTGTGTCTCTAGTCGATGCTTCTTATTATGGGCTCGGGTCAAATCTGTAAGCTTCTGATGGACGACAAAGCTGAAAGATTCGAGTAAATAGCCTGTATGCACTCTCCAAATTTTTATGGAGAGAGACAGAGAAAGGGGATAGAACTCTAGTAGAAGAAGAAGTGGAGGTGTCGTGGGGCCTACAAAAAATTATTATTTTAATAAAAGCTTTAAATAAAATAAAAAGGAAATGACCATTTAACCCCTGAGGAAAAGGACAAAATACCATGATTTAATTTGAAAAATATGACCTTATTTCATTTTTGGACCAAAATGGCAATAAAAGTGAAACCACAGGGATCCAGATGCAAAAGGTTTCAAATTTGGACTAAAGTGGCAAAAGTGACTAAACCTCAGGGACCAAAATGGCAGTTTACTCCTAATTTTATATTCTAAACCCACGACACTTTTGCGAGGCAAGCACCATACCACAAACTGCTAACCGAAACAACCTATCTAGGCGTAAATGAATAGTTCATTACATCACATATATTAGTATTATACAGACAGTTCTCGCTGCTATTACAACGGTTATAACTTACGAGACATACATTACTATCAATCATACTGGCGGCAGCGGGGCGGCGATTGAGTTGTCTACGGATATGGTGGCGGGGGAGTAGCTCGAAAACTCTGGTTAAAAAACGGATATATCTCGAATCTAAAATAACAAGTAGGTAGAACTATTTTGCCTCCAATTTTCCCATTATCATGAATCCCTATCTTACTGACTTCATCCTCCAAACACTCACTACACTCCTGCTCCGTTAAGTAAGGAGCACACTGCACAAGAGCGTAAATCCTATCGAATCCTGGACCGGTCCTGTTCCCAGAGGCAAACTTTAGTAGCGAACCTCCAGCGGCCGCAGCACCTCTAAGCTCGTCCATTAACGGGCGTAGAGCACCGTTGAACTTATCAATATCCGTCGTATTCTGTGGATTAAACTGAAAAAAGTAATCTCTTTTTTGTGGGTATACCAATAAATCACTGTTGGAATATTGCAACAAACAGTGGTCGTAGTATCCTAATGCTTCTTTTTGATTCGGGCAGAGTTTTCGCAAGTTAACAATGGAGTCATTCAGACAACTACTACACGCATCTAGATTGACATCGCCTCGACAAAGTGCGATAGAGTTGGCTGTATCGTTGCCTTGTCTGGTGGAAAAGTTGAAGAAACCGAAGCCGGAGTTGGTGGTGGGGAGGATGGAGAGGGTGGTGTCGAGGTGCCTTTGGTAGGTGCTACTTGCGGTATAGTTTTCCGCGTTGTCGCAGCGGTTGAAAACGAAATCGGGCTGAGCTAGAGTGATGGTAGTGATTAGATAAATGTGAATCAAAGAGAAGCAGAAGAGCAGTTTTCCAGGGAACATGGACATGGTTTGTTGTGGATGAGGACAGTAGATGGTAGGAAGATATATAAAAACAAACTTTGATCTACATTCTTTAATGGACATTGATATTTTTAAAAGTAACCAATCAGAAAAGAAACTCAAGTCAAACCCATCTATATACACCGAGTCAGGAGAAAGTTATGCATAGAAATGTCATAACCTCTGGGTCCATACTTTTTTTTATTAATTTTTGAAAGGTAACACTTCATTAGAATCGAACCAACTAGCAAGGAGCTAGAGAAACGAAACAACTACAACAGAAGTCAAAACAACGAGCTAGCCAAAATTACAAGAAATCAAACCGACTTCAACTAGATCCGTCCAAACCTTCGATCTTAGCCTGATTTTTAAGCCAAAGAAAGCCGAGTGACTTAACTTCTCCCACGACACCACCAACCACCGGTCTCTTACAGTTGAAAATAAGGTTATTGCGTGTTCTCCAAATCGCCCAACAAGTGAAGAGGAAAACCAATTGAATGACCATTTTAACTTTCTTCGACATCTTCAAGGAATCATGAAGCTTTAGAATATCCGGGTCCATCTAACTAACGTGCCTAATGTATTAAATTCCTTTTTATATTGTTTTGTTTTTCTCTTTGGAATGGTAGAATATGTTGGAATCGAAACTTGGCATCAAAGCAAAATATTATTATTTAAATTCCTACGTATATTAATCACATGTGACGAACAAGTCGATTAGAAGGTTTTGTACATGAAGGGTATGGGTCAAGTGTAAGTATGTTGTAATGGCATGAATAGACTGATAGAAACGGTATACCATGTTTTTACGCTAAATTAGAATGTTCTTGGTCTCGAACCACCTGTTACAACGATTCGAGACCAAAACATTTGAAACTGAAGGTGACTGATTCTGATCGGGACAATGAAGAGAATAAAAGTATCAACTTCTTTTAATACAAAAGACCATTATTATATGCTGTAATACTGTGATCCAATTTTATAAAAATATATATTTTTTAACTCATAAAACCTTAAAAATAACTTTTAAAGTAACACAAAGTCTCAAAAACGGACCGTGCACTATCCCCCGCCTCCAAAGTCTCAAAAACACTAAAAAAACTCAAGAGCATTGTCATAGAAGGCATCAGATCATAAGATGAGTAGAGTTAACTTACAGAATAACTTCCTGTTGCAGTTTTCATGTATCAATATCAAAACAACTGAATTTTTTTTTTTACTTTTTAGATGAACCAAAACCTCCAAAACCCATCATAGCTGCAACATCGGGGTCAACTTCAACTTCCTCCTCTATTGCCTTCTCTTTCTGTTTAAAAAACACATAAACATACACAACATCAATCAAAAACAATAAAAACGTAACATTATATATATCGGCTCGTTTATTTTGACATCCTGCATTAATGTCAGGACCCACAAGATAAAAACTCACCTTCTTTTCTTTTTTCCTTTCTCGCTTCTGACGTTTCCTTTCCTCCTCTTCTTGCTGTTGTTTCAAGATTCGCTCATCAAGATCTGACATAAGCAACAAAGAGGATTATAAACACTTTTTGTCGAGATTTTAAAATTCTTATTACAAAATCATAGTCCAAATAACAACTCTAAGGTGGTTGTACCTTGCTCAGTAAACGTCCCTGTCTCTTTTCGCTTCTTGAGGTTTTCAAATCGTTGCTGAACCTGTCCCACATAAAAAAGTAAAGAATTTAACAAAACTTACATTACTTAATGCAAATATGTACTTCAAATAAACAAAATCTTGTGATTGGTTATCTAATGAACATCTTTAAGCGAGTGAAATTATGAAAAAGAAATTAATATCCAATGGATGTATGGATCTCTACCTGTTCAAGAGATGCCCGCTCTACCCGCATAGACATCCCCAAGGCTCGTTGATCTGTGGCAGATGATAGATTAATGATAAATCATATTTAGGAGAGCAGAATAATTATGATGTCTTAGATTACTTACGCTTTTTTCCATTGATATGGTCCAAATAGTTAGCGGAATCTTTCACTACACATTCACAAACGGAGCAAAAGTATCCAGCCTGCATAGTATCAAATTATATCTTTCTTAACATGTCTAGCATACTACATGATTAATTGTCTTACTGCACATTTTATGGATTCGAATTGAATTTTTATAAGGGCATGAAAATATAGTTATAATATTCTAATTTCTAAACCAAATGAGGAACATGAAAATAATAAAATTGCCCCTACTGTAAGACAGTTTAAATAATAAACTTGAAGAAAACGATTTTTTTATTAGAGATCGGTACGAATTAGTTTTTTGCTGAGATTAAATGTTGAACAAGTTCTTATTCAGCACAATGAAACCAAAATAGTTGCTAACGGCATCAGGCATTGTGGTTCAGTGAGTAAATCCGAAAGACAACAAACAGCTCTATATCCACCTTCCTTCCACCATCACATACGGATATCGCAAGTCCAAGTAAATTAAGACTTTGGAAAATGTTTTCCAGAAAAGAGATCTGTTTACATAGGTATGATTTTATGAAAGCTTTGATGATATGAAATGACGAAATACAAACACTTGATCCAAAATATCTCATAGGATTCCAAAAGAAGCAAAGCGGTACGCATGAGAACTGTGGCATCTTAACCAACTAAAATTTTCTGAAGCTCAACAATTTTAAGGCTTTAATATGCACTGGACCACTGGTGATCGGTTAAGATTTGAATAGATAAAACAGAGAAGATAAAGACAGTTCATATATTTTAAGACATTTACAAAACTGTAATTTGAAAGCTTTGATGACTTTAAATGACGGAACACAAACTGACATGGGAATTGGGATGAGCAGATTAGACATGATTTGCTAGACTTGCACCTCTCTGAGGACATTAAGGATAGCAATGTGCCGAGTATGGCTAATCCCAGTCCTGTTGATTGTAAAACTAGGTTCCATACCCGGCCCATTACCCATCGGGTATTGGGTATATGCGTGGGTATAGGAGATAACCGTTAGTTTAAAAAAAATACTCGTTCTGCTTTTCATGTATATAGTTTTTCTTCTTTCATCTATAACTTTTATATAATATTAGGTTTTTAAAATCTACATTAAATTAAAATATGATCAATTGCATACATATCAAAATAAAATATTTCAAATATCTAAAATCTGAAAATATCAAAATTATATAAATCTCAAAAGATAATTTCGTATTTCATAGCCTAAAAATTTAAATGATAACTTCAAAATATATATCCCAGAAAAAAATTATTTTCCATGTAATGAAGTTATAAGCAAGGCTGCAAGGGTTAAGAGAAAATAAAAATTAAAAATTTTCGGGTACATGATCAAGGATGTGAGTTCTTGGGAAAGTCGTATTAGACTACTATTAAGGTTACGGACTTTTAGGGGAGTATATAGATATGCCTTAGTCTTAGTCTTAGCCTTAGCCTTGCCTTAGGGTGAACGGGGTGCATGGGCGGAGGTGAGCGGGAGTGGAGTTGCCGCAAGTTTGATCAACCGCCAACACTCTAAGTCCATGTGGTGAACTCAAAATTCGGTAAGTTGTTACCGCATGCGGGAAGAGGAGAGAGAGAGGGTAGTGGTGGGCCCCACTCTCTTTCAACAAATCACAATTTTTTCTTTTGTTTTTTTTTAGAGCATGTTTGGCTAAGCTTATTATAGTTAAAAAGGACTTTTGGAAAAGGACTTTTGGGAAAAGCACTTTTTGAAATGGAGTTTTTAAAAAAAGTGTTTGGATTAGCTTATTGATGTAAAATGACTAAAATGGGCATTCTTTTAGATATAAGGGGGTAAAGAAGGGGTATATTGGTAATTTGTAGTTTGAAAAGTTAAAAGCTGGCCAAAAAGTCACAATATTGTGACTTCTTGAAACATCCTTTTTCTTCTTTGCAAAAAGTCATTTCTAAAAGGACTTTTGGTTTAGCCAAACACAAAAACAACTTATTGGCTTTTTGATAAGTCAATAAGCCAATAAGTTGTTTTGAAAAGCTTAGCCAAACATGCCCTAAATTTTTAAGGAATTTTTAAGGAAAAATTATTTGGGTGACCCACCCGTTGTGATTAAGTGTAAAATGGGAAGTGGGGAGGGAAGTTGACATGGCATGTTTTGATTGGTTGTGGTAGGAGTTTACCACTCCCCTTTAGGTGACCACCCCTCTCACCCTAAGTGCTGTTTGGTGTAGTTAGTAGTGTCCTATTAGCATGGTTTTAAAAAACGCTTGAGGCGTGGCCTCAACGCGCGCCTCGAGGCGAAACGGCCAAAAATCGAGTCTGAGGCGCGCCTCATGTGATTTTTATTGTATATGCGCCTCAGAGGGGCTGAGGCGCTAAGAAAGTTGCGCCTCTGGTGCGCCTCAGAGGATTTTGATAGTTGTTTTTTGATGTTTTTGCCTTTTTGTGTCAATTTCAAGCATTTCACGTCTTTTTTATGTGTGTTTTTGATGATTTTGATGAATCTGATGATGAAATTAGTTAGTATTATTATTCTTGAAAATATATATCATTTTTATATTTATATATTAATACCGCCTCGGCCTTACGCCTCGTTTCGCCTCGAAGCTTATGCCTCATGAGGCGAAGGGAAAACGCCTCGAACTCGTTTCCGCATAGTTATCAAAAGCGTGCGCTTTTGGCGCCTAGGCGTTTTTTCTGGGCGATTCCCAGTAATTGCGCCTTTGATTCCTAGCTAATTATAGCGCAGCCTAAATCCTATTGATATTTAATATTTTTCTTTATTAAGTTGTAATATCCCCTTTTTCTGCAGTATTTATAGGGATTTTACTAACAAATGATATCACTAAAGATCAAAATCTCGTTTAGTAATATTCAGTTTGTATTAATTTGTAAATTCCACTTTTTCTGCAGTATTTATAGGGCTTTACTGCAGTATTTTTTTGCTTGCTCTTTTATTACTTTAATGAACTATTTGTTTTCGAATATTAACATGTTGATTTTGAGTATTTTGTTATCTGAGACTTTTTAAATGGAGTATGAACATTTTTGTTTTGGTTTTGAGTACTTTATTGCTTTAATGAACTTTTTTATTTTTTTTTTATTTAAGTGCGCTTTTTTTTTTCTCAGGCCCACGCTTTTTTTGCGCCTATCGCCTAGGCCCTAAGCGGAGCCTAAGCGCCTTGATAACTATGCGTTTCCGTTTTTTTAACCTGGCCTATTAGGGTATAGGTTCTCGCAAAGGGTTAGTGCTTTTTTCCTGTATATCTTCTCGGTTATCTATAACTACTATACTTTACTTCCCACTGTAGGTTAGTGGTGATTTACAATATCTTTATTAAATATTAATATTCTTGTAAGGTTGCTTGTGCTAATTATTTTAGCCATATATTTATGTTATTTGGTTTGTTATACTATACTTTATTGTCCATATAAAAAATAAAATTAAAAAAAAAAAGGTTTTTGGAGCTAGGGGTCTTAGCGGGAGCAGCCACTCTATCCCTTGGGATAGAGGTAACTAAGGTTTGCCACCATCACACCCTCCCCAGACCCTACCAATAGCACTTTGCTACAAGTGGGATTACATTGGGTTCATTTGTTCGTTTACAAAACTGTAATTTGTATTGGATTTTAATTTAATGGATTAACCTTTATAACATTATTAGGTTGCTGACAAGATGAATGCAAAACATCTTGGATCTCTTGATGATTTTAGTGGAATGTAGACCATTCCCTGCTGAATTCAGAATACAATTTTACAAGGTTTTAATTCTAAAACTATTTTTGACTCCATCTTTGGCATTGACTGATAAAGTTATGTGAACCCTTCTGCTTAGGCAGTGGAGTACCTTATTCTCATGTTTAGGTAGACTGTTTAAACTGTTAAGTTTTTCCCTTTTGACTTTCGACTGGTTCTGTATTATCAATGGTGAAAGCGCCTTAAGTGGACGCTAAGTGAAATTTTAAATTATGCATTTATCGTATGTTTTTCTTTAAAGCTTGAATGTTATATGCTTTATTAGTTTGGAAGACATTTAACCGAATAACCGTATAAAGTTAGATCATTTGCAAAAAAAAAAAAAGAATTCACCATATATCACATTTGCACATATTGGTTCAAAGTTACGTAGAAACATGATTACAAAGACATACCTGCTGGCTAAGGGGTGCAATTGGAGTGACAACCTATCAAAGAAGAGAAGCGTGGAGTCAGAAGAAAACAGTATTTAACATAACAACAATCATTTAGAATTAATTTAATCAGTGTTGAAAACTTTCAGGATGGATTGCAGATGTATACTGGATACAAATGTAAATAGACACGTTAACAAATACATATGTGGCATTAAAGTAGATACAAACAGATAAGTAAGATAACACAGAGTTAAATTTGCCAGGAGCGCAAAACTAAATCATTAACAGAATTCTTGTTTAAAGTTTGTAACTCAGTGATCATGATAAAACCATGTTATATTCCTTTATGTGGTTCATGTTTTAAATACTTATCACAGCTGATAACTGTTCTAACTAAAACATTTCACTCAAGAGCCCAAATATAGAACTATTTACTGAGGCTCCTACCTGTAGTGGTTCTCATGTTGCTAAAAAGGAACATATGATTAACAAAACACCCAAACACAAAATAACCAAGTCACACCAGCTTAACAAGTTAACGTGCTTTCAGGCAAAAGGAACGAGTCATGAGTCCATAGTTCATTGTGAGAATTTATCGAACTTGGTAATTGTTGCACTACATATCTCATGCACACGAGAAAAGGGATGATTATCTCAAAAAGCATGGTTATGGTAATTTTTGCCCTTAGCCTAGTCCCTGGTCTAAAGATCGACTCCTCGGCAGCAGCACATAATTGCATAAAAGTAACCTATGTACTCCCGCAAATGATCAAGGTGACTTACCTGAGTCTTCCCAAGGCGCGAGTCAAGGTCCACTTCATAATCCCTATGCTTCAAGGGTTTTCTTTGCACCGGCGGTCCTTTCGCTGTAACCAAATTAGTTTTGTTTGCGCATATATATGCATACTTAAATACAGAAATTAAACTCATACTAACCTTTAGATTTCGAACTTTTTTCCAACTCCTAATAAACAAAAAAAAAAAAAAACCAATACTAATCAACATAATTCATAACAGAAATATAATAAAAACAGTAATCAGTAAAATAGTAAATGCACCTTTTCTTCACGTTCACGAGCGCGTTGTAAATACTCTTCTGGATCAAATTTCCTTCTGAAAGTGTTGTCAACTCCAGCAGTCTACATACAGCAATTGAAACTATTATTATTGTTTAACAAATTGAAATTTTATTAATTGTTGTTGAAAGGAAAAGGAGAGAAGAGGAGGTTACGCTGTTGGGCTGAGCCATTAGGTTGGATTTAAATGGGGGTGTTAACGATCAGGTTGAGAAAATGAAAATTGAGATTCTGTGCGAGATGATTTGCTGAAAACTTGAATTGCGGGTGGACACTGGTTACTATGCAGAGATTAAAAGATGGTGTTATTATTCAATTTGGGGATAAAAGTTAAACCCTAATTTTATTTCTGTAAGATTTGGGGGGAAGCTTCAAAACCAAAGGGGAGTGGGGTGTATCAAGTTTCGTGATGTCATCCACCACTATTCCATCACTCACAAAGTTTTTTTAGTGGCGCTGTTATCACTAGTGATGGAATTCCATCACTCACAATTGTTTTTATTTTTTTTTAAATTAGAAATTAACAATAAAACACTAAAATTATAAATTTCATTAAAATTAAAATTATAAATTTCATTAAAATTAGAATTCAATTTAACATACTAGAAATATTTTAGACTACGATTTAAAAAACAAATACTAAAAAAACTATACTCCTCGTCCGACTCATGAAACTCCAAACCTAAAGAACCTACTAGTTCGATTAAATCGTATCTCAACCGAAAGTGAGTTTCTTCATCACGCAAGTCTTGTTGGATATTTTCTGGAACTTGAACTTGTGTAGAAGGATTCGGCACCAAATCCGGATATATTGCACGTCCGTCTTTTTTTATTATTATATTGTGCAATATGATACATGCATATACTATGCTATGTATTGATTTCTTGTTCATCGCACGAACCGGTCGGCGTAGTATACCCCATCTACCCTTTAAAACACCAAAAGCCCTCTCAACATCTTTTCTTGTCGATTCTTGCAATTTTTTGAACACGATTTCTTTAGCCTCGACAGGAAATGAAGGAGCTTTCACAAAAACAGACCATGATGGGCAGATACCATCCAGTATGATGGTTGGTCTTTTGATGTCACCCTTAGGCCTATAAACGAACCGAACGAACACGAACATAGGCATGTTCGTGTTCGTTCATTTAACTTTAACCGAACACGAACACGAACATGTAATCGAACACATTTTTTTGTTCGTGTTTGTTCATTAAAAAATCGGGCATTTTCGTGTTCGTTTATGTTCGTTCGTTTAAATCCTAAACGAACAGTTCACGAACATAAACGAACACAAACGAACATAAACAAACATAAATTAACATGATTGAACAAACATAAATGAACACAAATGAACGTGATTGAACAAATATAAACAAACACAATGTAACATTTGTGAACACAAACAAACAAGTCTAATATATTACAGTTTATCCGAAAACACATCTAAATTTGGGTTCAAAGATGTTAAAATTAAGTAGGTTTTTATATAATTATTAAGTAAGTGTTCAGTTACGATCTAAGAAAAAGTTTAAGATTCATTTTTTTACTAGAAAACTTAATTACTAATTAGTTATATTTATATAAGTAGTTAGAAAAGCTAATATTCACTTAAATATAACTATTGATGTATTTAAATTTAAATGAACATAAACGAACGTTCACGAACATTAATGAACGAACACGAGGTGTGTTCATGTTTGTTCATTTAATTAAACGAACAAAATTTCTTGTTCGTGTTCGTTCGTTTATTAAATAAACGAACATAAACGAACTTCCCGCCGAACAAGTTCATGAACAGTTCATGAACGTTCGGTTCGTTTACAGGCCTAGTCACCCCTAACACACGCCCCTCGCAACTCTCTTGGACAATTTTTCCACTCGATATGTGTACAATTGATGCTACCGAGCATCCCTGGAAAATGCCATCTAGCCTCATGTGCGGCATAAATACGTGATATGTCGTGGCTCGTCGGTCACGGGAAGTTCTGGACGCCATAGCTAGGTATTCATCATATTGATCGGGAGGGTTACCTGTCGCTAGTTGGCAAATGGCGGACGTGCATTTTTGTATCGGCGTGAAACTTGGTTTGCCCCTCGCATCGTAACGTTTTTGAAACCATTCCTCGCTTGCTTCGATGTCTCCAACAATCTTTAAAAATAATTCTTTTGGTAAACGAAACCAATCTCTGAACGTTTCGGCATTGTAGAGCGGATTTTCCACAAAATAATCGTTCATTAACACTTCATTGGCATGTATACCATCACGATCTACCATCTTCTTCTTTGGGCGGGACGAACTAGTATCTAGTTCGTTATACACCGACACAAAACATTTAAGCGTCTCATTATCGGAAGAACTAGTATCGCTATCGCTGTCCATCGGAAACGTCGAATTCGTATGAAACTCCATTTGAGAAAGATGTAGATTGTGTGAAATGTGTTTGTATTTTGGTGTGGGTGAAATGGTTAAAAATGGAGATATATATATATATATATATATATATATATATATATATAAGGTTTAAAGGTTTTTCTTTATTAAAGTTTACCGTTGAAAAACGGCCAAAAAAGCATCCAACGTTCAAATTTACCAAATGTTCCACGCGTGATTCCTTCCACGCGTTATTCCTTCCACGCATGGTGGATATGGTGGCGGTGGTGTGCTTGTCTTGGCCACGCGTGATGGAGGCTCCATCACGGACCACCCCCAGTCCCCTAACCCGTATGGCTGACAATAGACCCGTAGGGGCTGACAATAAATATCTGTATAAGACACCATTAGACCTGTTTACTGAAAAAATACATAATGTGATTTTTTTTACGTTTTTTAAATAAATATAATTATGAGATTATGATCCATCATTTCTTCTTCTTGGTATATAAGATATAAAACTGTGTTATAAACATGAGATATAAAGTAGTTAAATGAGTTGTATTCAAGTTTAATACTTGTGTTACACGCGTCGTTAGAGACCTTTTAAACCCAATAAGACACGATATGTCAGCCCTACTAACCCGGACAGATATTTTTAGGCTTAACCAGTGGGATACCACCATGGTTCCAAATATAGTTAAACATAAGAAAATGTGACAATAAAAAACTACGTCGCGGCCGTATATTCGAAAGTTACGAAGAAGTTATGTAGTTGTATACGAAAGCCAAGTTATTCAAACAAAATTTAGGTGTTGTTTGTTTTTTTTTCTGAAAAGCTCTGCGCAAGCTCTTCTGTCTGCGCCGCGTAGACCATGCAAAGACATTGCCACGCACAGACTATTTGTTTTTTCGAAGACATTTCATTAAAAAACGTCTGCGCAAGCTCTTCTTGATCCAAACTTGGCCCAGCCACTTCTAAGATCTTCTAAGGTCTACAGAGAGTTAAACACCACTACTCACAATCAAAGTCATACTTGGTATGGATGAAGGGGTTCAGAGGGATATTCTGGCCCTTGGGGTTCCAATGGCCAACGATTGTGAAAGAATTCGAATTGTAATAAGAAGATTAGAGAGAAAATTTCTGGCAGAAGATGATGATGATATTGACGATACTCCTCTACCAACACTTAGCAGCTGGGTGATGCATGAAGAAGCAGGAACAGTTGAAGTGACTTATCAACACGGGGTGCAATATTCATTGCCAATGGAGGAAATGTTGAAGACAGAGAGGCTATTTCTCCTTGAACAACTCTGTGATTTAGCACCTTCGAACGATGCAAAATCCAGGATTGCAATGATATTCAATAATAGGCTGCAGCAAAGAAGAGATGAGCTAATGGCGTTATACGCCAATCTAAAATTTGATGATGATGAATCTAAAGAAAGTGATGAACAAAGCGATGGGTACATCTCTGATGTAATCCCATCCACAGAAGACTATTAGTTTATTTTGATTTCACATTATTGTAATCTTATAAAATATTAATCTATGGTAATCAATTATTAACAAAGACCCCAAACGCCAAAAAAATGACATGGAAAACGCCATAACGCCAAAAAAAATTAACTATGTGACACAAAAAGAATTAATTAAACGAGACGAAATCGGGGAAAACAGTAAAACGCCAAGTAATTAATGATTCTAGTTAACGCCAAAATTATCTTAGACGCCAAAAATGAAGCAGCATGTCACACACGAAAATCGGGAAAAAAGAAGAATATTTAAAAGATAAAAAAACCCCTCAGACCCTGATCATGTCCCGCGCCACGTGTTGGCCCAGGATGCGTTCTCACACTTTGGGACGTTTTCTCTTGATTTCGTACCTATATATATATATATATATATATATATATATATATATATAGGGGGTCGCTAAAATGAAAACCACTCCTAGTTGTGAGAACCGAGAGAACCACTTTACAACCATTAGATCTTCAAGATGGTTGGATGAGATTAAAAGTAGTTAAAATTAATATTAAATACTTTTTGTCTTATAATGCTTTTAATATTTTAAAAATTTTACGTTTTCGTTTTACATAAAAATGTTTTACGTTACATTTTTAAAGTTTCGCGTTTTATGTTTTACATTAAAATTTTTACATAAAGTTTTACGATTTACAATTTACATAAAAAAAGTTTTACGATTTACTTTTTTTTTTTACAAAATCTTTTTTACACAAAATGAACTCATCCAAAAATCGCGGTGTCTCAGATAGATTGAACTTATCATCATCGACTGAAAAAAATATATAAAAAATCAACAACAAAAATCAAAAACAATGTGTGGATTCTTGAATAAAACGGGGTTTGGCTCAGAGTTTCCAATAATCAAGGCTGCAAAGTGGGGTTGCAGGTTCAAAAAACCTACCCTCCACCATACTTGCCGCGCCATCGTCATCAAAATATACGTTTTTTTGGCATCATCACCACCCAATCCAACAGATCAAAACCCACATAATTGCAGTTATCAGAAAAATACCACAGAATCAATAACACAAAACAACAGAATCAAAGAACCCCAGTCAACCCCCAACATACCAAAATACCAATAGAATTAACGAACCCCAAACCCACATAATCACCGTCAAACAGAATCAAAGAACCCCAAACCCAATCAACCCCCAACATACCAAAATACCAACAGAATCAAAGAACCCCAATCAACCCTCAACAGACCAAAATACCAACAGAATCAAATACCCACATAATCAAAGAACCTCCGACATCGACGACACCACCACTCACAAAACCACCACCTCCAACACCACCGCCGCTAACACCGCCGAGCCACCTCCCAAAACCGCCACCACCTCTACCCACCACCCAGTCACCGACACCACCGACATCGACGGCACGCCACCTTCAATCACTGGCACCACGGTCATCGACGGCACCACCAGCAAATCAGACGATGAAGAGAGAGAAACGCGGTGGTTTTATATCTCTGACCGGTGACGGTGGTTTTATATCTCTGACCAATAACGGTGAGCGGTTCAAATCAGAGGATGACGGTGGTGGATCCGAGAACTCACCGGAGAAGAAGTTTGACTTCCATTTCCGCCGTGCTACCAGAAGGTGCTCCGGTGGTGGATCCGATAAACTCACTGGTTGAAAAACCTTGTGGGTGCCCGGAGTGTTTGACGGTGGTGTTTGGGGGTCACTGGAGAAAACGAGGGGGTCACCGGTTGTTCAGCTAAAGATGATGAAGATGATGATTTTTCTTCATCAGAGATGAAGAGAGAGATGTGAGGATGTGAGATAATTTTCTTCATATGAGGGATTTCAGAGGATGGTGTTGAACAATGTGAGAGAGAGAGAGAATAGATGAGAGAAATGAAAAAGTCTGGTGAGACTTTAAATTAGACCGAGACAGAGAAGATTTGACATTTGGTTAAATTACCAAAATAAACTTTTGGGTTTAAAATAATAGTGTATAAATGGCATAATCTTATTGGTGGAGAGTTGTTCTCATAGTTCTCACAACTGGGATGGTTTTCATTTTAGCGGCTCCCTGTCTATACTACTTTATAAAGCATACAGGAAGGATAGAATGGTCATTTGCCACTTTACAAGTCTTTGAAGCCCATTGTACAAACCTATTAAGCACAAAGTGTTGAAAAACCCATTCAACACACGCGAAGCTTGAACCGTATATTCTTGACCCGTATTTTATATTCCGGATCCAATATAATGTTCGTATCTCTCTCCAAACCATATTCATTTCATTCGGCCGCTCTTGCATTCTTCAAACCCTAATCTTCTTCATCTTCAACCCCCCAAAAGCACAAACCTGGTGAAAACCAAACCCCGCAAGACCAAAATTCAAACACTCATCTTCTTTCGTTCACCTTCTCACTCTCTCTCGCAAACAGGAAAGAGGACTCAAACCGTATACACAAATCTCAGAAAACCAGGTACTTTTCTTTTGTTGGTTCTCCTTTTCTTCCCTGTTTATCTTCCAGTTCTTGCTTTCGTCAGCTCAAGGTCATTTTTTGACATTACTTTGCAGATCTGAGTCTTTTACATTCAAATCTTATGGGTTTGCGTTCAGATCTGACTGCTTCTACAGTTTCACGTTTCATCTGACTGCTTCTACAGTCTGCTTTGTGGTAGCAGGTTTATCTGGATGTGGATCTGGATCTGGATCTGGATCTGCATCTGAATCGATTTAATTTAGGGTTTATCTGGATCTGGATCTGAGTCTTTTTAGGGCTTTGCTGAATCTTCTATTATGTGTTTTAGTATTTGTTTATTTACGAAACATAAATTATTGCAGGCTTTTTATTGATATTGTTGTTGATTATTTCAGTTGGTGAAGACAGAGAGTGTGGCTCTTCTTTTTTGTATGGAGCCTTGCGATAATCTGGATTTCCTGAAAGACATGGAATGGGATCTGGGGTATTGGTGTCCACTTATTGATAATATATGTTTCTTGCAGTAGCTTTGTAAGCTTTAAGATATTGTAAGTCTCATTTTTACTGATTTTTAAGCTAAAAATGTGTAATATATGGATAACACTGATGACTAAATATGTTTGATCTGCAGAGGTATATCTTACAATCAGATCACCGGTGAATCCCATACAATATTGGGTCTCTCCAAGATCATTTGCTGAATGAGGTTATTTTCTGAATTAGACACTGTCGTTTTGCTTTCATATAAAAATATCAGTGCTTCGTTATAACTAAATCATTTTGTATTCAGGTGGTGACCCTTATTTCTAATCTGACTGAAGAGAAAAATTATGCTTGTAGAGTTGGAAGGATATATTCGTCCTCGATGTACAACCTTGACTATTTTTATTGAATGCCAAGGTTTATGTGGTTGAAGGTGATGTCTCTATATATGTGTTCAATATTCAACTTTTATGTATGATCCCAACTGTTGCAGATGGCATAGCTCGCAAAAGCTTGCACCGAATGAGGATATGTGACAAAGGACAAGCAAGATAGAATAGCATAACAAAAAGTTCCAGTTGAAGGTCACCGGGGAAAAATCGTTGAATTTAATGCTGAGGTTCAATTGGAGAAGACTTAACGCTGAGGCATGCTTCCACGCGATGCTGCGGTTCCCATTCCACAACCAATGCCTATTACAGCGTTGGCTTCCGCTCTTGCTAACGCGTCACTAGATCAAAAGAGGACGGTATATATCTCCGCTACAAGTTTCACTTTACTATTTTGACGTTTATTTTAATTAAAATTTTTAAATGTTTCAGATGCTGGGTAAGAATCTATATCCGTTGGACCAGCTAAGGTGCTTTTGGAGATGGACCAAACGGAGGTGTTGCATTTGCTGGAATCACCAGATGCATTGAAGGTGAAAGTTACTGGCATGACTTTGGTAAGTACTCCTTCACCCATGTGACTTATTTCTCATGTTAAAAGTATCATGTTTTTGATTGTGTGGAAGTTTTATATTTGATTTTGAAAACTTGAATTGATTACTATGCTTGCAATTTGCTGTTTTGACTCAATTATATGGCACTTGAGGATGTAGTTCAATATTTGTGTTTGTTTAGGTTTTGTTTTGCTGATGCTGATGCCTCAATCCCTTTAATTCAGCTTCTAGGGTTTTGTATACGATGAGTCGATGATATTCATCTTCTACATAGCTATTATTGGTTCACTTGGAGCCTGAAGCGAAAAAAAGTAAGTTGATCTGGGTTATTTTTTGATCTACGGGTTCTAACAATGTATAATACAAACATTAAGTTTTACTATTGAGTGAACATTAACTGTTTTGATAATAATTTGGTGACTGATTGATGTTTCTCAGATGGTTCCAAGAGGACGTATGTACCATGGACCAGCTAGGAACAAGGCTGATGCAAATATGGCGGCGGGTGGCGGCAGCGGAATGCTTCCCGTACCTTACGAGATGGCTGGTGTTGGCGGCATGCTTCCACGCGATGCCGCGGCTCCCATCCCACAACAAATGCCTGTTACAGCGTTGGCTTCCGCTCTTGCTAACGACCATACTGGATGGTAGGGGTGTTGTTTTCTCTACTCTCTCTATTTATAATTATTTCAAAGGAATGTTATTAGTTACATTAGTTTTCTCGGATTAATGCAGGATTATGTTGTAACTCAATGGTATCATGCTCTTGAACTCTGTGGCTCCTTTTTTCTCTAAAGTATGTGACAGTCTCTTCTCATTTACTTATATATGGGTTGAGTTGGGCTATGTTTTTGTCTCAGATGAGGCAAATATTGAAATTTTCCACCAAAGCATTTTAATGCATACAGTTTCCTAAATCACTTTATTGTAGTATACCCCTGATATTGTTATTTGGAGCATTAGGATACATATGCGGAAATGCTTTTGAGGAAACCATAATTTTTCGAAAAGAATGTGGTGCATGAGCTGGATCGCATGATTGATTTGCTTGGCACTCCTTCCTTTAAATCCATTACAAGGGTTGGTTAACTACCTTTTTTTGGTCTCAGGTCAAAATGGTTCATATTTGTACATGTCCGTTGGGTTGGGTAACATGTCCAGCTGGTCTCAGGTCAACATTATTCATTTTTTTACATGTTAAGTTGACTCGAAAATATTCTGCAACATTTTTTATCAAAAAAGTTTATAATTACTAAATTTAGTAATTGTTAATGGTTTGAATCTATACTATCTAAACTATCAGATTCCTAGACAAAACCACTCCCTATCCCATTTCAATTTTCAAATGTCCCAGTACCATTTCAATATTCAAACCCAACTCTTCCTCCTCCCCCCTCCCCGTCTGTCTCTGTCAAATTCGTTCTGCAGAGGATTTTGGCTGGATCAAGAGTTTTCAGCCGATAATAGCAGCTAAAAGTTAATTTTACATGTTCAAAATTGAAACGCATCTCTTTTCTGTTGGTTGATTCTTTTTTTACTAATGTCGGTAACTTCTCGAATCTCGCATCACTTTTCTATCTCTGCTTCGTTTATTGTTTTATGTTCTTGGATTATTATGGTTTCATAAATCTTATATTTTAGGAGCTTTTGATTATACAAGGAAGAAGTTGAATAATTTCTATTATTGTTTTTCACCAGCAGGCTGGTCAACCAGCTACAATGGCGGTTGGTGCGGTTAAGGTGTATAACGGTAATTTATCTTCAAACTTCAATAATTTCAAGCTTTTATGCAGACGATTCTTATTATTGGTAATTATAGTGTAATGGTTATCTTGTGGCAGCGAGATCCGTTGACCGAGACTTTCGAAGCTGTTGTTGGTCATATTGCTGTCTTGGATGGTACAATAGACGCAGATCAACCTGAAAATGAGGTTATTTCGGTCATTTCAACTAGAAATCTTATGCATTTAAGTTCTTATGGAAACAATTGGTCATCAACATAATCGTATATAAATAGGACAGTGGGCTGATCTTGATTCGCTTATCAAAGGACTGCAGAGCTATGGTGGCTAATCTTGTTGACACTTACCTTGCTGAGGTGGCGTCTGATGTTAACTTAAAGCTGGAAAAGTTTCAGTCTTTGGCTGCTACTGTTCCTGATTATGCAAGACCAAGTGATGACGGGATTTATCACGCCGTTGATATATACCTCAAAGTAAGACGTAGCTCAGAACTAAAGGTGGAAATATGGACGGGTAGGGTAACAAGTCAAAATCGGGTAATTTCTGGGACAGGTCATGTTAGGTTGACCGTTGACCCGCCACTTTGTGTCCAAAGTTTTTGACTTTTTTATGAGTATAGTGTTAAATATAATTAAAAATAATATAATTTTTCTAATAAAGCAATTTGAGAGGTTTGTTTGAGCTTTTAACATGTTTACTTTTCGGTTAATACTTTTTATGTTACCCTTTTGAACCATTAGAAGATAAAATGTAACCCGGCATTGATAAGTAAAAGGTGGCTTTTACTAAAAAATATAAAACTGAAATGTTCGTATACATAGTATTTGCTAAAATGAAAGAGATTTATCATCTTTTCCTCAAAAGGATACAAGATTTCCATACTTTTGTAGTGGAAGTTTAGTTTGTTTGACCTCGAAAGTCAATCGAAACTTTTGCATTGTGTTTTTTACTCGATAAGCATTGTCGTATGTAGTTATTCTATACAAATATACAACTCAATGATGCATTCCTTTTGTGCTTTGCAGACACATCTATGGCTAACTGATTTAGACCGAGAACTAATCATTAGGCTCTTGAACTGCTAGAAACTGTCGCTAGAAGCCAGCACCTACGCGGCCCAAAACGAGAGACTACCGCTTCGGTTCATAGTCCAAGTCCTCTTTTTTCGAGAAGCTTTCGCTGCGTGCTTTTGTAGCTGGCTGCTTATACGTTTCTGATAGTTACAACTCACAGCTTCGTCTGCGTACATCTGTAGCTAGCACTTCGAGCAATGATCGTGACCGTTCGAGAATAAGAGATGTCCCTAATGGCAAGAATCAAGATCAAGAAAATGGTGAATTGGTTGATTGAGGGTCAATAAATTTAAGGTTAATTTTTTTAGTAATTGGACTCTCAAGCAATCTCGGAGTCAACATTTAGTTGATGTTGCTGTAATTATATTGTAGATTGATTTTGGACCATCTTTAAATGCTATTTTCTCATTTGTTTCTTATATGGCTTTACTGATACTTGGTGCATGAGATATGAATATATTATCTTAATATCATAAATAAATAAAAATTATCGTAAACAAGTACTTGCAAATAGGGAATCATTCTTTTATGCCTTAAAATTTAATGAGTCATTGTTTAATTAGGAATCGAACCATTAGGATAAAGCTTAGGAACCGCGCTATAACTGTCGGGTCTGGTTGAGCCCGAACCAGTTTTCAAAAAATTGATTTCAGTTTTTTTTGGAGTTTCGATCCTAAAACCGGTTTTTTTTGTACATGTGTAGATACATTTAGCTTCTCACTTTAGATTTGTTATTTGTAAGTTTTTAATCTGATCTTTCCTTTGCTCTAATTTGTTGAGTAGGGGAGTTACAGTTGGTTTTGATATATGTTGCTTTGTAGAACTGAAGCAGACCACAAAGACCATGTCTTCATCAATTGTGGGTTCGCTAAGGAGATTTGGGCTAGGTTGTCTTGGTGGAGCAACTACGATTTGTACCTGGCTAACAATGTTTTGAAAACCGGATCGGACCGGTTGGACCGGGAACCGGAGGTCTGACCGGTCCGGTTCAGTATATTGAACCGGATTTACATCGAACCGGGGTCGAACCGGAAAACCGGTCGGTTGAACCGGGTTATTAATGGATTGAACCGGATTTTGGAATTTTTTTTTTCAAATTTCAGCCTATTAATTTTAAGACACCTGCTGGTTCTTACATCCGGTCGGACCGGTTGAACCGGTCGGACCAGTGGACCAGTGACCAAACCGGTTCGATGTCCGGTCCGGTTCTGAAAACATTGTTGGCTAACTCTTTACAGGAAGTAGTGGATCTGTTGGTGGGGTTGGATGGGATTAAAGCCATACTCTTTTTTCGTGTTGGGGTTATGTACACAGCCTTTTGGTACATACGAAAGGCTCGCAGCAACATGCTTTTCAACATTGTAAATTGTCACCACTGCATTAATGGTCTGGTCTGATTTTATATGGTCGGTTTTGGTATAAAATCGAAAATTAAAGCAGTTGCTACGTTTTGAAGATTTTGAAACCGGCAAGCCAAAAGTTAAAGAAAGAAAGTGACCGCGAAACAAAACTAAAGACCAATTTGGGCAGTTTTACGATTTAAAACCTAACTGTGACACCCCTACAATATATCACGATACGACCGATAAATTAACGGTAAACGAGTATCCGATTGTAAATCGCTTCCGCCGCCGCATCGCGCGGGTAGAAAGCTAGTATATATATATATATAGAATTGCGCTAAAATAAGAACCACCTCGAGTTGTAAGAACCGCGAGAACCACACCATCCGGGTCACAAAAAAACAACATGCGAATTCAATGCGGGAAGATAATCGGACGACTGAGATTGTAGCGTACGTAATGTACGATAAGGGCTGAGATATATATATATATATATATATATATATATATATATATATATATAGGGTAAGGTTCATGCGAGAACCACCTTATTGCGAAAACCGCGAGAACCAATGTGAACACAACCTAAAATAGCTAAAAAAAACCCTAAAAAAACCTAACCCCCACCCCCCACCCCCCAAAAACCTAAACCCCCCCCCCCCAAGCTAAATGCTAAAAACTTGGAATGAAGAAGGTAAGTAACAACTTGCTGGAAACCTTGCTCAATTAGCCATTGGTTATCACTGGTGGCTTGAGCGACTAAAGCCTTCAGGCCTTCCTTCTCTTCATCAAAAGCTTTCTGTTGAATGGACAAAGCCTCCCTATCAGCCTTTAGCTTCAACCGATCGACCTCGAAACTTTTCTTAAGATCACCCAAGTCAATTTCATGCCTTCTAGTCAATTCACCAACCTTTTTGACCCAGGCTTCTTCCTTCTCAGTAAACCCACTAATCTCTTTCTTCATTGCAGCCATCGAAGATTTCATTTTCTCCTTCTTTTTAGAAAATTCTTCATACTCATGCATCCTCTTACGAAAACGAGCAACTCCTTAAGGAAGCATGGCAGCAAGGTTGCAAGTACTTAAAATCATACGAGACAACATCATGTCATCATCCATCTCAGCAATGGTACTATGAACCGAAGGAGGAGCAATATGGCTCAACACATCCTCATAAACAACATTCTATAATACACACATCTAGTTGTAAGAAACGCAATTCTATAATGTAAAAAATTTAGGTTTTTGGGGGGTGGGGGGTGGGGGTTAGGTTTTTTTTAGGGTTTTTTTTAGCTATTTTAGGTTGTGTTCACATTGGTTCTCGCGGTTTTCGCAATAAGGTGGTTCTCGCATGAACCTTACCCTATATATATATATATATATATATATATATATATATCTCAGCCCTTATCGTACATTACGTACGCTACAATCTCAGCCGTCCGATTATCTTCCCGCATTGAATTCGCATGTTGTTTTTTTGTAACAATTTCGCATGTTGGTTTTTTAACATGCGATTTCATCAAAATTACCACATGCGAAATTGTTACAAAAAAAGAACATGCTATTTCATCAAAATTATCACATGCGAAATTGGTACAAAAAACAACATGCGAATTCATCAAAAATTATCACATGCGAAATTGTTATAAAAAAACAACATGTTATTTCATCAAAATTATCACATGCGAAATTGGTACAAAAACAACATGCGAATTCATCAAAAATTATCACATGCGAAATTGTTATAAAAAACAACATGCGATTTTAAAATGCGGGAAGATGATCTGACGGCTGAGATTGAAGCGTACGTAATGTACGATAAACAATATTGTACAGTACTCTTTACCTATATATATATATAGGGGACCGCTAAAATGAAAACCACCTCCAGTTGTAAGAACCATGAGAACTTTTTGATCCGGGGCGAGTTGGACCAAAATTTTTTTTCATAAACGTAGATGCGTGTATAATAAACAAATTTGTAAAAAAAAAAAATTCAAAAAAAAAAGTAGTGTGTTTAGTTTTGAGCACCACAAGTTTGTGTTTACGGGTACAGTAAATTTAAAATTTACTGTACCCGTAAACACAAACTTGTGGTGCTCAAAACTACACACACGACATTTTGTTTTTTGATTTTTTTTTACAAATGTGTTTATAATACACGCATCTACGTTTATGAAAAATTTTTTTGGTCCAACTCGCCCCGTACGGTGTAGTTCTCATGGTTCTTACAACTGGAGGTGGTTTTCATTTTAGCGGTCCCCTATATATATATATATATATATATATATATATATATATATATATAGGTAAAGGGTACTGTACAAATTCCCTTATCGTACATTACGTACGCTACAATCTCAGCCGTCAGATCATCTTCCCGCAATGAAAATCGCATGTTTTTTTTTTTTTTTTTTTTTATAATTTCGCATGTGATAATTTTGATGAAATAGCAGGTGTTTTTTTGTAACAATTTCGCATGTGGTAATTCAATTTCGCATGTGATAATTTTGGTGAAATAGAAGGTTGTTTTTTTTGTAACAATTTCGCATGTGGTAATTCAATTTCGCATGTGATAATTTTGATAAATTGCGAAATAATTTTGATAAATAGCAAGTTGTTTTTTTGTAACAATGTAATTCAATTTCGCATGTGATAATTTTGATGAAATAGCATGATGGTTTTTGTAACAATTTCGCATGTGGTAATTTTGATGAAATCGCATGTTAAAAAAACCAACATGCGAAATTGTTACAAAAAAACAACATGCGATTTTCAATGGGGGAAGATGATCTGACGGCTAAGATTGTAGCGTACGTAATGTACGATAAGCGCATTTGTACGTTAACCAGCCCCTATATATATATATATATATATATATATATATATATATATATATATATATATATATATATATATATATATATATATATATAGGGTGAAGATCATGCGAGAACCACCTCTTATTGTGAGAACCACGAGAACCAATGTGAACACACCAAAAATGCCTAAAAATAGCTAAAAATCACACAATTTTTTTTTAAAATATTTTTTATATAAAAATCGCTACTTAAAAATTTTTTTTTTTGCCAACTAAAAGTAGCGATTTGAGCATAAAAATATTTAAAAAAAAATGTTTAGATTTTTTTTTTAATTTTTTTTAGATTTTTTTAGGTTTTTTGGAGGTTTAGTTTTTTGCATTTTAGCTTGGGGGGGGGGGGGGGGGCGGTGGGTGGGTGGGGGGGGGGGGGTTTAGGTTTTTGGGGGGTGGGGGAGGGGGGTTGGGGTTAAGTTTTTTTAGCTCTTTTAGGTTGTGTTCACATTGGTTCTCAAGGTTCTCACAATAAGGGTGGTTCTCGCATGAGCCCCTCCCTATATATATATATATATATATATATATATTCTAGCTTTACAGTGTAAAAGTAATATAAAAACAAAAAAAATTGGGCTCTCAATGGGTTTGAGCCCTGAACCGTCGCCCATCCCGCACACTTTTCGGGCTGGCCCTCAAATTGGTCATATCCAATTGTTTAGTCGTCAAGTGGATGCCACTCCTAAGTTTCAACATGAAACTATGGAACCAAACATCTACAACTTTGCCGAGATTTTACAGTTTCTTTGAAGGTAAATGGGGTAAATATTAATCGTCAAGGTCAAAGTAAGTATAAAGACCAATTGTAGCGTTGATGTAATATCTGTCAAACGTAAAAATAGAGAACTAATAACGTTAAACATCAACACTAAAATTTATGAATCAACGCCCTCCATTATTACTAATTTTACTACATGACTTGCTTTGGTAGGAAATAAGGAAAGGACTGTCATAATAGTAGCTGTTGCTGTGCCAATTTTATAATTGCTTCACTCTGCATATTCATGAGACAACGAAGGAAGAATGGGAAATATCCACCTCCACTAGCGAGGATTGAGTGTATTCCTAACAATAGGTGTCCACCACTATAATTGTGACTTAGGGGACCCGGGCTGGGGTATAATATCCCCGTGATAATTAAGTTTCACGCGTGGAAATATATAAAACACCACCGCCATTGTGTTGACATCACGCGTAAACTTAATAACGCGTTAAGAATATGACGTGTGAAAAATGGAAGTATGTGAGGGGATGTGAGGGTTTATTATTGCTGTTGTGAGTGATGGGTATTTCCACTAAAAAAAGTTGTGAGTGACGGAATAATGGTTGATAATATGGCGGAACTTGATTAGATGTTGTAAGTGATAAATTGGTGGTGAGTGACAACCACCCCTACCCGCCCCCTTAGGCTATAGGGTATGGTGATGGTCCTCCAAGGGAGGATGATCCGCCACGTAGGCGCCACGTCATAGTCCTCCCAAGGATGGTCCATCACACAAAAGTAGAGGGTATGGAGGATGGTCCTAGATGATCCTACCCCACCACTTTTATGTTTTTTGTTTTTTTAATCTTCTACTTTTTTTATAACGAATTAATAAATATATAAAAATTATAAAGTATCACTATTAAAGTGAGATTGATAGCTTTACAAGATAGTAAACATAAGATAACAAACCTTTGGGTCTATAAAGTTAGCACCAAACTCATAGTTTGCTGTAGGAATTTTAATTGTTTCAGCAGATTGAGAAGGAACTTCCATAGGTCCCATAACATAGTTTGCTGACTTTTTATGAGGCAAAACATCTGAGCCTTCCAGATACGATAGTTGCTGCGACCTGCAAGCCTCACTGAAACGAAGTTGGTGACATTAACTGGTGGTCCAACGATTGGAAGAAACTTATCGGTCTCAAAATGACTGTATAACGTTGGAAGAAACGGGTGGTCCAACGATTGCAAAATCTCTCTCTCGGTTTGAGCTCGAAGAAGTTTCTTATGGCTAGCTAAAGACGCTTTATCCATAACTTTCATAGCAAAATACGCTTTCGTCCCGGTCAACTCAGCCAAGTAAACACTACCAATATCACCACACCCTAATCTCTTCAACAATCTGAAATGGGTCAAACCCAAAGCCCGGTCTCGCGCTCAAACCACTTGAATAGCTTCCCATCGCATATCATTCGACTTATGCGGCCTGTTGATACTACGACTGAAACTACTACAGCTGCTTTCATCACTCACATTGCTGCTTGTGCTTCCTCTACACATACTACTCTTCCCACTCTCCACAAAATCGACACGCGCGCTCCCGCTTGTCTTCCCGAGGCTGCTGTTCCCATCACTCGCTTTATCCGAAACCGAGCTGTTCTTCTCACCGATCTTTTTTTTTCCTCATCCAAACTAACACCAACCTTACCACTTTCAATTGTTAGTTTGGAAGCCAGTTTAGCTTCCAAATCACCTCCACTTTTAATTTATCTACCTTTTAATTTATCCTACCCCACAAATCAACAACAAGATTGATGCTTTGCATCTGATCAACCATCACAAAAAGCCCCAATTTTGGTTCTTAATCAACACCCACAAAATGCGGTTCATCCGATCACACATTCACTTTCAACTACCAAACAACAACATAAATTAACCTCTAAAACCAACATCAAACATTAACACAAACACAAACATACTTAAATCACACATCAACCGATAAATCAAACCACCCAATTCAACATCTATTTTTAGCTTTAAAGTGGCAGATATGATCATAATACTTTAACCATAAACATTCAAAAAGTAACTAAACTTAAAACCAATATACCTGAGCTAAAAACAGCGGATAAGAAGAAATGTCACCGGAATAATCAATAGTGGGCGTAATGTCGCCGGAGCTCTTTATCAACACCCACAAACCCAAAATCACAGAACTACAACCAAATAGCTACCAGAGGAACCAGATCGGAGAAGGTGAAGAGGATCTTTCAACAGTTCGATTTAAACAATGACGCTGGTCTCAACCGACACGATCGGAGAAGGAACCAGATCGGAGAAGGAGAAGGGTTTGATTTTGGATTTAGGGTTTATTGAGTGTGTTTTGTCTTGTAGTGGATCGTCCTCAACGTCCACAAGTCGACGAGGAGGACACTAGAGGTTCGGCGACGAGGGGGGCGAAATGCTTGGAGGATCGGCGACGAAGGGGAACGATGGGGGACGATGCTCCATACCGTGTAGCCTTAGTATTCACACAACTCTTCTCTCTATCTCTTTCTATATATACATACACTAGTCTAAGTTCCCGTGTGTTACACGGGTGGCTAAACAGGAAAACTAAGGGGCTGTTTGGTAGCCTCTGAATGGTCATTAAGAGGCTACCTCTTAATGAAACCATTAAGAATTTTATCAATGAAAAGGTAGAAGAATGTGACATGTGATGATTTACCATTCAGAGGTTAATCGAATGTGCGCTACTTTCTAATCGCGTCACAATCATTTTCCAACTTTCAAAGTCAAAAAGCTTCAAGAAAGAAAAACAAATGTTATCTTACTTTTATTAAATATTTACATATAATATAACCATAGCATCAAAATTCAAACAATTGTGTCACTAAAGTATACACTTGGTGAAAAATCTTCAGTAAGATACACTGCACTTGAGTTTAGCTCGGATATAGTAAATGGTGGCTCGATTTCCGTGTGAAGATACCTCAGACTTTTAGCTACGCCTACAATAATATTCATTCTCCTTGACCAACTTAAGTGGCACCCCTCTTTATCTACCGTAAAAATGAAAGCACTGCGCTTTATTAAAAAAACGAACAAAACGCATTTCGGGCCAACCCACCCACCCGGCCTGGCCTGTTTTCGAACCGCGTCAAAAGGCATGTATTTTGACATAAACAGAATGAAAATAGACTTACAATGGAGATGCTCATACAATGTTCCGTTCGACACATATTCAAAAACTAACATTCGTGTAAACAGGCTACTATCTATACAATACCCAAGCAATTTCCTTGTATTTTCATGATTTAGCCTTGCCAAATCAGCAACCTGAAATAACAGAACAATTAAACAAAAAGAATGATACAACAGGGTTCATAAAAAAACAAACCTTTGAACGAAAGTCGCAAAACTGGTCAAACCTCACGGACGAAAATGGCATTTTACTCTTTTTTATTTTATAGGTTAAAAATTACCTCTTTCTGATAATAGAGCTCAAGATAGCCGGTCCAGTGCTCTTCTCCAACGCAAACAGATATGACCGTAATTTCGGGCCCGTCTTTCATATGCATACAATTGGTGTCTTCCCTTAAGATTCGTCAAAACACAGATAATAAGCTTGTCCATCTCCATCACCAATGTCTCTCTCCGAAGCACCTGCAACATATGCAGTTGTATAAGCAAGTAAAAACACAACTTTTTTCATATTATCGCCACCAGTCCAGGATGACGTGCCCTAGGAGACAGCAAACAATTTATTTATTCATCTTAATATTGGAATTTTACCCATACTCGCCCCATTTATATCAGCAAAGAAATTTTTAGTTTAATAGCGACTACAATCTACAAAAGTAATCAAACAGAATACCTAAGATTAAAGTCAATTCGTAAGTAATCCTCATCAGGACTTCTGTCGACTATGACAGAATTCGAGGTACTAATACTCAAATAATTATGTAGCTCCTGCAATTAACGCACGGTAAGCAATAGCAGAAAACAAGTCAATAAACGATCCTAGCAATTACACGTGGCCAAAAACTTAAAAAAAAAGTACACCACAAGAAATAAAAGATAATCCAAAAAACTGCACCATATCAGCATATATGAGAAGATAGAAAAGCTGTTCTTTCTTTACCAAGAAAATATCTTGAAAACTCAATATGCATGCATCAAGAATAGATTAATAAAAAAAATTATCTGTGTATTGAATTAATCTACAGAAAGTAGGTTAAAAGATGATTTTCCTGGTCCCTACCATTCTAAATAAAAACATCATGGCAAGAGCAGCTACGATAGACAAGCCGGCACCTGACAGTGACGCCTCTGTCAAATCTCTTGGAATTTTCCTGCCATACAAGACTTTGATATTATAAATAGAGTAAAAAAAAGTCTAGTTTGACCTAAACAAACCCAAAAATCCATCCATCAAGAATGGGGATCCACTTCAACTCACAAACCCAAAATCAAAAAGTCAGTAGATATGGAATCATATATTCACTTTTATACTGACCATTAATGAGTATAATATTGTGCGATTATTGATAAAGATAAGGAATTATGGCAGATTTGAGAGAAATAACATCTGGAAATTATGTCACCTTCCATTGGGGCGTTGACTCGCCGGTAAGGATAGCCTTGTTTACAATAGCAGTTCCTGCGAGAATAAGCATATCTGCGGGGACGGATTTTTCCTCTCCATCTTGACCAGCAGCGCGACCGACTGACAAAACATCACCAGGCAAAAGATCAGTTCCTGCTATCTCCGTCCACCTGTAATGGAAAAGGTCAAAATAAGTCAACGATTTACGAACATGAACGCAATATTGACAACAAAGAATAGTATAAATTACTTACTTGCCACAACGATAGACCATTAGCATCTGGTTATCTACTCTAACACGTCTTAGCTCTGATAAAGTTTTTAACCGACTTTTGGCCATTGTTGACTCAAACATAAATAGCATAAAGAGGGTGAACAGGCTATAATACCAGTTCTCATCTAGACACCAAAGTCCCACACAAAAAAGAGAATGCAAATTTAACTATTAACCCTTTCTCAAATCCAAAAATCCCATGAATCAAAATAATAATAATAATAATCCAAAATAAGATTTTTCTTCAACAATTCATCATCAAGATTAAAAAATTTAACTATTACCCCTTTCCCAAATCCAAAAGAAGATAAGATAAACACAAGACCAACCTTCACCACACTCACAGAATGCTTTGGCTACTGCAGAGATCTCCAATGGCTGTCGCAAAGCTGTCTCACTGCAACAACCTAAAAAAATCAATCTAATTTTCTCAACATCCGTAAACAAATTACACAAAATCTTGAATCCTAATGTCATAAGTCTTTAAATAAACAACATACCAAAATGCAGCATAACTCGAAAAACCAGAAGCATAAACCATCCAGCCAATGGAAGCTTGCAGCGTAGACAAAAGTTGAGCCAAACGGATTCCTTACAGCGTCTTGTGTTTGGATACCAGCACAACCACAATCTCCCAAAATCTCCTATGCAATTCAACTAAATACGTTATCTATTTACCTACATATAGTTTAATATCCAGGATCTTTTGATGTATAAGCATAAGTAACTGGTAAGATTACAACCCAAGCTGCAGCTGATACGACCTTCAAAAGGTATCTTAGCTTGGCATAAAATGGCATGCATTGTCTTACTTTCCAATTTAGCACCACATCCAAAACAGCTACAAAACAAATAATTTAATATTCTTTTCCTGAGTTGAAGTAAGTGATAATAAGATGTAGATTGAGGTAGGGTTTCCATCACCATTCCAAGCAACAATAATCATAGCCTAAAAATAAATATAAAAAAGAAACCGACCAGTTATGATAATTTTTAGTATGAACATAAATTATAGCAGTATCAACTATCAAATATAAGATATGTTACCTGTAAGCACAATATAAAGAAACTCCACATCCTGTCAAAACTTCTAAAAACATGCCAATATGATCGTATCTCCACAAAATTAACTTGAGCCACCCGTCGATGCATACCAATTGGTTTGCCATCCTAATTTATGATATAATTTAACATGTGAGTTCAGCCCTATGTGAATATCTCACAAGTCATTGAAGATCTCTTTATATACAATATAAAAATGTTGTAAACCAATTGGTTCCGGTTAATTCGGATAAAAAAGTGTAAACCTAGTTTCAATTTTAAACCCCAACCGAACCAAAACCGATATTTTTAGTAAAATAAAAATAAAGTTGTTAACATTCAAAATGTATGATATACAGATGAAGCATATACCTTTGAAAATCAACGAATTTACTCCAGACACGAATTCTGAAAAGTTTTAACTCAAATCACATTGTCACTCGCGGTTGATGCTTCGCCCGTTATGCAGGTCGCGTGACGGCCTGCTGCGTGCCTTCGTTGAACCATATCTACCATGTCAGTCTTCGACCATCCATTAACTGCTTCATCCATGGCCACTCCGGAGTACCGGACCCTGTAAACCTCCGCGCCAGCACCGCCTCCACTGCCAGAGCACTACAACACCTTCGTCCCTTCAGTGGAAAGTTACTCTAAAACAGTTTTATGTGCTAACGAAAGGGAAACCAGAAATGTAACAAACTTTAACAAAAATTTAAATTAGGTATCAAACAAAAATTTAATATGTATATGTATATGGTGCAAAATTATCAGTTTCATCAACTCAAAACATTGCACTACGGGAAGCTAGTTGGATAAGAAATCAATATGCCCATAGGAGTAAAAAAGTTGCAAATGACAGGGGGTTAACAAATATAAGATGATTAACAAAACTAACAAACTGAACCAACATAGATAAAATCCAAGAAAGGACATCTAAATGTCACTTTATTTAATCAAACATGATTATAGTACCAATTTCAAACACATCACTGGACTAAGAAACACACATCACAATATAAATATTTAATTAAACATGATTATAGTAACAAAAGATAAAGATTTCAATTTTTTTCTTTTTACCCAACAAAGAAAATATTTATATTGTGAAATAGAACCCATCTATCCGAAGCTAAACTTCAATCAAGAAAACTCTAATCTTCTTACTAACCTAAAAACAGGTAGTACACAAGAAAACGATTCACATAAGATTAAATGGATGTAACAGGTTGTAGCTGAAAGGCGAAGTATGAACTGAAGATAATAAAAACAAAAAAAACCTAATTCCGGGTACTTAATCTTTGCCTGTTGTTGACAGTTACTGCAACAATTGATGATATAACAAATCTGCATCAAAATACCAAAACATTACTTCAATTTTTAACAAATATCATAACATCCTCCTTGAGAGAAAAAGCAAATTGGATTAAAAACATGTAAACACACATCTGGTTTGCATAGAACCCTAAATAAAGATCGTCTAACATACCAGATTAACGATTCAGGAAAAGACATGATAGACATCCATATTAAGTTTGAGGTTACAGATCGAAAAGACTACTAACGTACCGGATTACACGATTAAAAGCCATAGATGAGATCGCCACAGATGAGAATGGCAGAGATCTAGGGTTTGGAATGTTATTGAAATCGAAAAGACGATGTATCAAACAATATGTGTTTGTCAAAATCCATCATTCCATTGGACTGAATCAGAAATCCTTGAAGAACTTAAGCGATAATAAGGGAAACATATTGCAGAAGATTTTGAACTAATTGACATAATTGATTGGGGTTTCTATATGAAGAACAAATGAGCGGTTTTCCCAAATGAAGTTGAAGGAGAACTGAGAGAATAGGTCATTGGCGCCCAAATTACAATTATCTGCCTAATCACATATGCCACATCACATGGTCAAATGGTCAACATTATTTTGCTTTAGTATAATAGATAGATATAATTGGGACTTGGAACACAACTCACCTCTCTATCGCTTTTTAATTTATTAAATATATATTAGATTGGTACTTTTATGGGGTTTGATTTGATTCAACTCAAACTGATTCATTCAGTGCTTTAAACCCTCAATAATTGTTGGGTTTATTTAGCATGATTTTTAAAAATCTTTCTACTAAATTTAAACTGTTCTATAGCAATCTTAATTCTTTTTTTTTTACTTTCTTTTAATTTAAAAATTCTTTGTCTTAATTAATTTATACTATCTGTACTAAAAAGTTAATAACTTTCTTTACTATAAGGCTATAGGGTGTGGTCATGACCACCATGACCCTCCATCTTAGGTCGTGGGATATGGGGCGGAAGTTTGGGCGTGGGTTAGTGTAAAACGCCCAAGTCACCACCCCGGGTGGGCGGGAGTTTTGGCGTGGCCCCTTGGGGCTTGGGTTTCAAGCCGGGCGTGGGGCGGGGGAGCAAGGTGACATGGCGGTTTGTGAATGGCCCAAAGAAAAGAGCCGTTGGCTGGGAGTTCTGGCTCGCGTAGGGGAATATACAGCGACCAATTGGATGACATTTCATGCAAGTTGGATACATTCAACGTATTCCAACAACAAAGGGCCGAAATACGAAGGAGCAAAGAAGCTAGAGATGCCCTGAAACAAAGACGGGATGATTTGAAAATTCTATCCCAGCCGATTGATCACCTACAGGGTGACGAGTTAGAAATAGTCTTGGCGTTGAGAGAAGAGATAAAAAAACAAATATAAAAGTTAGGATTTTTTTTGTAATCTTCCTTTTTTGTAATTTTCTTTATTTAAAATTATTAAAAAAATTAAATTTGTGTTATTGGGTCTGCCCAGCGGGTCAGCCCAGCCGGTCAGCCCACAAGCCCACCAAACCCACGCCCCCCAAACCCCCGCCCACCATACCGTGTGTTCTTGTGGGTTTCCCATGTCTGTCACCCCGTTCCACATGTCAACCAATGCCCAACCCAAGCCCCAACCCCCGCCCCACCATACCCCATGGTCTTAGTGTCATGTAACCCATATCTAATCCACCATCCAAAACCACTACTCTAAGGGTGTGGTCATGACCTAAACCACTAGCCCCTTATTTATTTTAATTTATCTTTGACTAAAGAAAAAAGGAAATGATTTGTTGAAAAATGGAAAGGAGGACCATGGTTGTTATGGTTTAATCCATGCAAACCATGGTGGATCAATTAAGATGGTAGTGTAGCTTTCCATTCATGGTCTTAGGTGGCAAATAATGTCCCAATAATGACCCCCACACCCTATAGCCTAATGTGTACTAAAAAGTTACGAACTTTCATTACTATAATATATGAGTTAATTTATATAATTTGTTTCTACTGTAAAAGTTAAGAACTTTCTTTATATATACTATGGTTTTTTGGAATGCTTGTAATCTTTTTTAATGTTTCTTTCGCAACATATTATAGGGTATTTTAATTAAACATGTTTGTGTAATTTAATAAAAATTTAAGTCTTTAAAAATTGTTAAAATAATAAATAATGTAGAAGCAATGTAACAATAAAATCGGTTAAAATTTATAAAACAATAACATGCTAAGTCAAATCTACAACTTTTTAAACAAAAATGTACAACTTTTTAAATATATATTTAAAAAATAACTACAGTTACAACTTTTCAAAAAAAAAAAAAAATACACCCAATTTTTAATGGCAAAACATATTGCAATGATATCACAAGATTAGTTTTCAACATAATGAGATGATCAAAGAAGATACTAATGAACAAAAAACACATAATATTAAGTCTTAAACTCATAATCATCCATTTACGGACTATGTTATCTAATCATATTGGTTTGTTAGCATGGTATTGGTGAATCCCATGACTTACTGGGGTTTTTCTATCTGTAATGGTAAACTTTTATTCGATGTACCAATGCTTTCCCTTTTTAGTTTGTTTCCTAATTTCTGTGCATTTTCTTTAAAGTTATAACATACCTTTAAAACAAATTGATAGTATTGATTTAGTTTCACAAATTGTTGTTACCTCTGTTTGGGTAAATAAGTTTTAGTTGTTTATGATTAAATGTCAAAGTATACCTGAAAACAAACAAAACATCATATGTCCATGCGATGCTCTTTGGCCTAAAAACAACATATAGGTCCTACCGACAGACAAATACTGTCGGGTGTCAGTCGCTGGTCGTTGACCTGGTACCAATGCGTTGCTCTTAGGCTAAAGAGCAGCGTATTAGGTGTGAAAATAGAATAAAGGGTGCGGAAATAGAACAAGCCTTGTTTTACTTTAAAAAGTAAAAAATAAAAAATTGACTCTTAGAACGTGGGGTGTGGGGTGTGGGTTGGGGCGGGGGAAGCCAAGCAACACCGGTTCAGCCACACCCGGCCAGCGTGGGTTGCGGCGTTGCCTGCTGGTGTGACTATGAAGCCTGGCGTGGGGCGGGGAGAGATGACGTGGATGGTTGGGACTGACTGGGCATATTTGACCCAAACAAAAGCCACGCCACCCCATACCAAAAAAGTCACGCCCTGCCAAGACACACCATATGAAGCCCATCTTCGCCACATGTCAACCCAAACCCCCACACCCCGTAGTCTTACATTCCATGTTCATGTTCATGTATTAGAGTGGAAGAAGTTCTATTATAAGCTTGTAAGTCAACACACTATTCTTTCAAATGGTTTGTTCGTACTACTATTAGGTGGACCAAGAGGTTTCTGCGGTCGATCTATCACCATGAATTTTCCTTGCATACCTTAGACCAGCGGGTGTGGGGGTCGTCCCCTCCTCGTCTCGGATCGTCGGTCACGTCGCACACCGGCCCTTAGAGGGTCGTCGCGTCCTTGGCGTCTTCTCCAGGATGTTGGAGACGAGCCCAATGATTAGCTGATGGTGGGCCCCCTTAGTTCTTCTCTCTCTCCTTTATTTATATATTAGTTTTTTTTATTATTGGGTAGTCCCCCACACCCTTGGGTAGTCCTCTTTGGATGGTCCTTCATTGAATGTGACGTGACGCCTACGTGGCGAATAGTCCCCAAAAGAACTACCCAAACCACACCCTATGGTCTTATCCTGACTTGGTCAATATAGACTACTCCTTCAAATGGTTCAAGTTTCTTTTCATAATCTTTCCAATTCTTCTATATATTTTCCCTACATTCTACTATCATCATCCATAACAAACAATGTCCATACTCGCCCTCTTCTGGTTCCTTTTGACTTACATCTATGTAGTCAATACCATTATCCTAGCTCAAGCCAATTTCGTCTTCAACCGGTGTGACAATACGGAAAACTATACCAGAAATAGTACCTACGAAAGGAATCTCGACGCGACCCTCTCTGCCCTCCCCACCACCAACTCCGGCTTAGGTTTCTTCAACTTTTCCACTGGAGAAGGCAACAATACAGTCAACTCTATCGCGCTTTGTCGAGGCGATGTCAATCCAGATGCGTGTAGCAGTTGTCTGAATGACTCCATTGTTAACTTGCGAAAACTTTGCCCAAATCAAAAAGAAGCATTAGCATACTACGACTACTGTTTGTTGCAACACTCCAACACTAATTTATTAGTATACCCACAAAAAAGGGATTACTTTTTTCAGTTTAATCCACAGAATACCACGGATATTGATCGGTTCAATGGTGCTCTGGGAGCGTTAATGGACGAGCTGAGAGGTGCTGCGGCCGCTGGAGGTCCATTAGGACCATTACTAAAGTTTGCCTCTGGGAACAGGACCGGGCCGGGTTTGACTAGGATTTATGGTCTAGTGCAGTGTTCTCCATACTTAACGGAGCAGCAGTGTAGTGAATGTCTCGAGGAAGAAGTGTCTTTGATAGGGATTAATGATAATGGGAAAATTGGAGGGAAAATTGTTCTACCCACTTGTTATTTTAGGTTCCAGATGTATCCGTTTTTTAACAAGAGTATCCGAGTCGCCACTCCCCCACCACCATTTCCGCAGACGACTCCACCAACGACTCCTCCGCCGCCACCAGGTATGCTTTATAGTTAGTTCATATAAGTTATAGCCGTACGTAAGAATAGCAACAACCCGTCTGAATAATACCAACTAATGACGCGTGATTTAATGAACCTTTGATTCAAAAAGACAATAACTAGCATCCCCAATGACAGGCAAAAATGGTATCATCTCACGTAGACATAGAGATAATTACTGAACCATTAACTAACTGTGTTAAAGTTTAACTAATAAATTAAACTAGAGTTAAAAACAAATCCGCACGATGTGTTGGGCAGCAACTTTCCGCGCGATGCGACGGTTTCTTATGGTTCCGTTACTTTACCGAGCATCCTAAAAAAATACTATATTGCGAATATAACATAATTTTCAACGAACATTTTGCCTCCATGTTAAGAAAACATAAAAACAAATATTGTACCCTAGCGATCTTCAAAGGGTATCGGTTTCATTCCTCATGGAAAAGAAAAAGTTATTGTACTGGTAAAAAGAATACTATATTGCGAACACAACTTAATTTTCGACGAACTTTTTGCTTCCATGTTAAGAAAACATAAAAAAGAATATGGTACTGTTATCGATGTTCAAAGCGTATCGGTTTTGCTCTTCCTGATAAAGAAAAAAATCAAATATATTTGACATGTTCAAATAAAATTACGCAAAAAAACAAAATAAATATAGCAATAAAATATTATATTAACAAAATAACAAATAAAATATTTTATAATAATTATATTATAAAGAAAAATCAAAAGTAAAAATAGAAAAATCAAAATAAGATATTATAAAATTAAAAGCAAAAGAAAGTAAAATACTTAAAACATTTTGGAGAACATTTAAAATGCAATAAAAGTAAAAAGAGAATAATAATAATAACTATACAAATTCTTTAAATTTATATCGAGATAATATAAGAGAAAATAAATAAATATACATGGGGTAAAAACTTTATTTTACTTAACTAGGCTGAGAATAAATTTTAACCATTCATTTTTCAAATCAATGGTTAAGATGAAAGTGTAGAAGAAATGAGAAGTGCAAGGATACATTGGGAAAATCCTATTTTTGGACTTTTTCTCTCCATATGCAAGACACCTTATTTTTATACGACATTATTTTTTCATAAAAAACTCACCGTAAAATTGAGCGTTTTTTTTTCTTTAATTTGAGTACCATATTGCTATATAAAATATGAAGACTAAAAAAATCTACTAAAATATGTTATATTTATATGTTGTATAACACTTTTTGTGCTGGATTTTTTGTACTATATTTTTGTGCTAAATTTTTTGTGTTGAATTTTTTTGTCTTAATTTTTTTTCTCAATTTTTTGTGGTGGATTTTTTATACTACATTTTTTATTGAATTTTTTTGTGCTATATTTTTTTGTACTACATTTTTTGTGCTATATTTTTTTGTACTAGATCTTTTGTGATATATTTTTCTTGTACTAGGTTTTTTTGTTGTATTTTTTAAAAAACAAAAGGTGTGTCATATGTCATATTCACTCCTATTTATAAGGACCAAAATGCCATTCATTCCTACTTATCAGGAGTGTCACATATTATCATCACAATATTCTTATGCTATTTAGGCAAAATCCACTTTTTAGTGGATCGTTACTCATAAATATGTGTGTGGGTGTGATTGGTGGAGAAGTGGATATGGTGAACCCATGTGCCTTAATGCCCGTTATTAGGCTGGCACGAGTGCCCTTGGCACCCCCAAATAACGACGCGGCCTCGTGTTTCGTGCCCAAATTGGCCTACCTGGATGCCATCGTTATTCCACAACGCCAAAATGGCGAGGAGGAGACGAGAGCCCAATGTTCAGCGCCCTGCTGCCAGAGTTGAGCAGAACTACCAAGATTTACGTCAAAGAAAAGAAGAAGAACAACTGAACAAGCGAGGATCAGACAAGGAACCAGGTACAGGGAAGATGACAAACAAAGCTAAGGTGCCCAATATGTTGCGTTGGTTGAAAAAACTAACAACGAAGTACAGTGACATGTCACTATTATGTGTTAAAAAGTGCAAATAGGGACCTAATAGTGTTTTTTTAATGGCAAATTTGGATCACTCGAGTATCATCGTGCTACAAGCGGAACCACCCGATCATATCCATCTCCACTAGGCATAATGCCTATACACCAATTCAGGAGGAAACCCAATAAATATGGGAAAACCCCCCTTGTGAGAATCGAACCCAGGACCTATTGATCACAAAGTCTTATCCCACCCCAAGATGCTACTAGGCTATAAAGCCATCGACGGGACCTAATGGTGTTAATTTCCAATACAAAAATTTTAGAATTGATGTTAAAAGTGCAAATAGTGAACTAATAATGTTAATATATCAACACTAAAATTTCAGAATAAATGTCCTCCAATATTTACTATTTTTATTACATGACTTGTCACTTTTGTCTTGTTATTTTTGTAGGAAATAAGGAAACACAGACTGCGACGGTAGTAATTGTTGTTGTGTCAATCGGCATTGTGGTTATGATCACTTCACTTTGCATCTTCATGAGACTACGGAAGAAGCACGGGCGATCTTCACCTCCATTAGAGAGGGTTGAGTGTAAGTTCTACATTCCTAACTAAAACCTAACTACATGTGTTGACCACTATAAATAATTAACATGATACAAACACCACTTGTTTATGCTGTTGTATCATCGACTATTACACTTAGTTTCCGAAGCATTTTCTAATTCTCTTTCTGTTTTCTTATTAGCTGAAACTATTGATATTGAGAATGTTGAATCTTTGCAATACAACTTTAGTACAATTAAAGATGCAACAGATGATTTTTCTCAAGAAAATAAGCTTGGGGCAGGTGGATTTGGACCTGTTTACAGGGTAAACTACTTAATATTGCTACAAATTTGCCTGAATTTAAGCATCTTCATAATATATCATATGATATACAGGGCAAGCTTGGAGATGGTCGTGAAGTAGCAGTAAAGAGACTAGCTCAAAATTCTGGACAAGGCGATGTTGAATTTAAGAATGAAGTTTTGCTAGTTGCAAAGCTTCAACATCGTAATTTGGTTAGGCTGATTGGTTTTAGCATAGAAGGAAGTGAACGGCTACTCATATACGAGTACATGCCTAATGCAAGTCTTGATAACTTTTTATTTGGTAAATTCTTAAGAGCATTCCTTTATTTATTCCATAGGTTGCATTGCACAAACACATTGCAACTATACATTTCAATATTTTTAGGCCTGCATAATTTGTTTTTCGCAAAAACTTTGGTCCGTTTACCAAGCAATAAAATCCTTGGTTGGTTTACATTTGCTATATATGTAAGTTCTTTTAATATCATTAAAATTTTTAGCAACTTTCATAAAGAAAGAACTAATGGCTTGTAGTTTCAATTTATTGTGACTAATACAACATTAATTCATTGTGATGCTTGTAGATCCGATTAAACGTACATTTCTTGATTGGGAAAAACGATACAATATTATCAATGGTGTTGCAAAGGGACTTTTATACCTTCATGAAGATTCTCGTCTAATGATAATTCATCGCGATTTGAAAGCCAGTAATGTGCTATTAGATGCAGAAATGAATGCTAAAATTGCAGATTTTGGCATGGCAAAGTTGTTTAAAGCAGAGGAAACTCAAGGCGACACAAGTCGAATCGTTGGAACCTAGTAAGCTCTTTCTTTAGATTTAGTTAACTGTATTACTAGAATTGTTTTAGTTATAACAAATTCAAATGCATCTAGGAAGTAAAATCATTCATAAACAGTGGTTTAATAATTACTACCAGAGGCGTCTCTAAGAGTTCACGTACCCTATTCGAGCTCGAAAAATGTGTCATTCCGTAATATTTTATTATTATTTAAAACAAATTAAATTAGTATTGGGCTCAAAAACCTAATGGCAAGTGGGCTAAATTCTAAACCACGGTCCTTATGCGGAGGTCCATCCCGCACACCATTAGCCGCCAGTGATTACTACCACATTGGTTGTTACTCTTTCTGTGAATGTCAGAGTGTACGTTGTTATCTTAAATTTGTATGTAGTTTTTGTTATCACCGTATATTTACAATAAGATATTTGAAAAAATCTTGCGATTTTCTATTTATGTGAAAAGCATGGCGTGGGCTCTGAACGCTTGTACTTTTACCTCATGTGCCCTTCAATCACCGTTAATCACCGTTGAAGGCTTTTAGACGACATGATGCCATGCTAACTCTTGTCATTATGGAATTTTTCTTTGTGATTAACTAAGATTTCAATACTATTTCACCATCATGTTACTCAAGACATTCATTCAAAGGCTAATCTTTTTCCCCTCCATGCCTTCTTGTTTATAGTGGTTATATGGCACCAGAATATGCCATGCATGGCCAATTCTCAGTAAAGTCCGACGTGTTTAGCTTTGGAGTGTTGGTATTAGAGATGATAACAGGTCAAAAAAAATCAATTTTTCCAGAATGGAGAGAACATCCATGATTTTCTTAGCTTTGTAAGTATATTCATTCTTTCCGGCAATGTTAAATTATGACATACTTTAGAAAATAGTTCCCTTGTAAAAGTTGGTTTTCATTCTACGGTATACATCTTGAAAATAATTTATTATTCCAATATTTTAGGCATGGAAAAGCTGGTAAAATGGGACGGGGGGTCGGATATGATAGATTCCACATTAAAGTCTGGATTGGGTTCATTGCGCAACATCATTAGAAGTATTCACATTGGATTATTATGTGTTCAAGAAAATGCTATTGATAGGCCAACCATGGCTTCGGTAGTTCTAATGCTTAATAGCCTTTCTATGACGCTTTCGATGCCATCAAAACCTGCATTTTTCATGCGAACTAACACTAAACCTGAAGAGCCACTCTTACAAGAGTATAGTTCTTCCTCGGGAAGTAGTGGTTTCAGAAACCCTAATATATCAAGAGAAAGGCTAAAAGCATCTCAAATGTCAGCAAATGATTTGACAATATCTGATATCACTCCTAGATAAGTGTTGTGAGCGCGGTTACATTTGTTGTTTGCTTTTATGAAATATATTTGAATTTGCGTTTAAGGTTGCATATTGAACCTACATGCGAAAAGTTGTGTGAAATAATAAGAACTCTCATACTTGAAGCAGTATTAATAAAGTAAGTGATTTTTTTTAATTACGAATGCCAGCCTAAATAAGATATGCATTGTTTGTTTGTTGATCACTACTTTGAAAATGCTAACATAATGTAATTAATTCGTTTTCAAAAAGAGGGTCCTGTAACATTTTCGCGTTTGAAGTATTCTCGTCAATCTTTACATAATAAATCTCAATTTCATAGATAAAACATGGTTGTATTAGTTTCTTTATAATATAACCCAACTTTTAAGTAACCAAGTGTACGTTCTATTTGCTTAATTGCACACGAGTGTGTCAATAATGGTAATTGAATCGACTCTTATATAAAATTGAAGGAAAAAGAAAGAGAAATAAGGAAATTGTTACAGCCTCATCTAACTAGATCTGTGTAGGGGGATCAAAGTTGTTTATCGCATTAATCTCCTTCCCTGAGTTGATTTCTTGTGACTGTGTCCATTTTTGTTGTAACTGTTCCCCGATCCATGCTGTAGATCTTGGAAATTCTAAAGTCCTAATATATTGTACTTTCTGCCATCGCTGTTGTTGTTCAACACTCGCTACAACCAGAGTTTCATCCATTTAGAATTTTGTTCCCAATTCCGACTTAATTCAAGTGCATTTATAAGGTGATAATTTGAAAACATGTGATGCTAAACGTACTACTCTCTAATAAAACATGAGGAGGCCTCAATGTCTCATCATTAAAAAATAGTTTTACTCTCACATCACATATGGGGGTACGTTAAGAATTTGAAAACAAATAAGCACATTTATGATACACGTGTAAATATATGTATCCTGAAATTTTATGTGTAACTTCCTAGGTTAGACAAGGGTTATTCAAATAGCCCACAACTTGATTGAAAAAAACTCATTTGTAATTGGCTTGTTTGTATACGAGCCGTGCCCAAGCCAAGATAGCTGGGCTCGTTCGCTAGCTCGTTAGGCTTATATAAATTGAACCCCAAATTTTGGTATATATAAATTAAAAATTCTCTTGTTTACTGTCACACCCTGTCTTTTACAGAAGTGTGTGCGTGTGACTTGATCAGTTCTCATTGCATTCAACTATAATAAACAACTCTATGACTAAAATATGATATTCATCCATTCATAAGTTTTAAAAATATTACAAACATAAGTTGTTAAGTTTCAACCAACATAACTTCATGTTAAGTTACAAACCATCAAAAGAGATTAAGTTCCATACATGGACTTTTGACAAAAGACTAATTAAACCAAGGCTTTGCTTCATATATCTTATCCAAGATAAGATATACAAATCAAACCCTTTAAAAGTGGATGACATCTAATCTTGTAGTTCACTTCTTGAAAACATTTCCAACACCGATGATCCATCTAGTTTCCTGAAATATATGTAATTTGAAAACAATCAACATAAGTTGAGCGAGTTCATGTGTTTTATGTGCTCCAATAAACTTGTAAACATTTGAGAGAATTCTTTTGATAACCAGTATGTAAAGCGTCTATGAACAGATCATTAATATTTTGCAAGGACATTAATATTTGCGGTGGTGTAGGAAGTGCTCAAACCTAGCGAATTTCCTCCGGTCCATCCGGCTGGAACGACATAGTCACTACATGCGGCCACACAAGGACCCATGAGTGGGGCTCGCTACACCCGATAGATCTACCACTCCTGCCCCTCGGTCTTAACTAGATTAATGGCACTTAGGAGAGATACTACCCATCCACATGATCTAACAGTTCATTTCTTAGCTAAACCATACCGTTGAAACGTGTATTTCACCCCCGAGAGTTATAAATCCGAAAATAGTTAAGAGAAAAGAGGTACATGAACTCACTAATTTGCGTCTGCAGCCTCGTGTACTCAAAGTCTCTATCCACGGGTTGTATCACTACCTACACACGTGCTATGTTTTATTAGACACTTAGGTCGTGTAACGACTCTTAGCCTTAGTTATTTATTAAGACTTATTTTGGAATTTTGGTATACTTTGAGTTACACGCTTGGTGTATGTTGTATACGTAATTGTATAATCCCAAATTATATATGTATATTAGTTAAAATAAGGATATTTTAACTTAATTTATTTCCATACAATTATTCAGAATATCGTTAAAAATAATATATGTTTAACTTGTTTTGTCACACGGTTCTCACATGTATATTTTCAAGTATAGGTATACTTGTATTTGCGTATTTTACCGAGTGTTGGTAGTGTATGTCGGTATGTATTTTTACGTATAGGAATACATATTTTCTTGTATTTATTAAGTATTCTCTACTTAATTTATGTATAATTTTCCGGAAAATTGTGTTTGCACAATTAAAAAAATCACCAACTTTATATTCTTAAAATATATATGTTTTATGAGAATCGTATAGAAAAATATCTTTAATTTTAGGGTAAATTACTTTTTGAGTCCCTGTGTTTTAGGGGTTTTAACAACTTGAGTCCAAAATCAAAATGTTTAACGCCCTGAGTCCCTATAGCCACTTTTCATAACCATTTGAGTCCAAATTGTAGGTCCGTTTTCGGAGGATCGATCACAAACCAAATCACTTGTTTATATCAAACACGGTCACGAGTGCAGAATCCTCGTGATGATGCCAAACCAAACACAGATAATAACAACACGAAGTAACCAATGAATCACAGTCAATTGATTAAAACAGATGAGAACAAGGATCAAACAAATACACACAACGTTTGACAGTAAAACTTCACAGTAGGTATGCTCTCATGGTTTCACACAGAAACCAAGTGTGGTTTATATAGGCAGCCCAGCCCAAGAGTTGACGAAACACAGAATGGGCCTGACGAAATACCATGGACGACGAAAGACAAGGTCTTTCGTCACCCATCATGACAAAACATAGAGTGTTGACCATGAAGGTCTTTCGTCACACAAGTGAATGACGAAAGACAGGGTCTTTCGTCGTGGGCTGCACAAACTGATATGCTGCAAACAGACAGTTTACAGCAGATCTTGAATAAACACACAAACATAAAACTTCCATCTAAATGCAACATGCATCGTTCATATAACATTACATACCAAAAGAGACAACTGTCGGATCCAAGTAAGATAGGAGGATATCCAACTTGGTCGACTAACAGACATACATACTCGATAATATAAAAGACCGTAAAATTACGACGCTAAACAAGAACAAGTTACAGACACAAGATATGCACCAACAAACTCCCCCCTGTCTGTTACTTGGTCTTCGGTCTTCAATCTTCAGTGCTTCAGTGACCAGGTGCTCCCGGCGTGAATTCCTCGGTAAAAACAGTAATAAGCGACGCGTTAAAATTGTAGCGCTAGATGTGCGTCCTTGTCTTCGTAAAAGATATCATGCCGAAAAAGCTTGTTGATGTTGTTCGCCGACCTATTCACAATCCACATCGGATCTAGCATCCGAAAGTTCTCACGATCATCCTTAAACACAATCACCGCTTCTTGAGTATCCGAATCGTAGCACCATAACCTCATATCATCAAGAAAGTTCTGTTTCATCGGCATTAAAGGAATCTTGTCCATGACCTTCGCCGGCTGATATACGAGCTTCTAACGAGCCGTGTTGATCGATGGGTCCAAAGTGAACTTGATTTGCTGATAGATAGGAAATGGAGGCTTGTACAACTCGTCTTTCCATCCTGTCCTTTTGTTCATCTTTATCTTGCGTGCAAACAACGTAGCTCCTTTGAAGTTTGAGCGATTAATGAGCTCAAGCTTCGTCAAAGCTACAACGTCGTAAAATGGTAAGGACAAAATGCTCAGTAGCGAACTGAAGTATTGAATATCGTATTCACGCTTGATGGCAATGCAGTGGATTTCCTTCAGGAACATCCAGCAAAGAATCCTTCCATGCAAGTTCTCTTTCTCGTACTACAGGTAGTCAACTTGGACTTTCGCTGGCAAAGGCTTGAAAACTTTAGACAAGAACTGCTTTCGCCATTCTGTGAACGCATCCATGGCATTTTCAGAAGTATCACGATTCTTCAATTGTTCATCGATGAAGTCCACATTCTCTTTCAACCATTCTTCATTAAAAGGATCGAACTCAGTCCCATCTTCTCGCACATATGAGGACTTCTTATCATCTCCTTCAAAGACTATCTCTTCCACATTTTCTAAATCCGCTGTTTCCGGTTCACTCAGTATTTTATCAATTTCAGCATCATCAACTTCTTTCATCTCATTCAGAGCAAGCAACTGTTCGTGCGAAAGATCCGCAATAATCTCTCCCTCTTCAAGAATTTCTCCAGTAATAGGATGCACAGCCTACAAAGTAAGATCAGCAGTGCTAGGAATAGAAGATGTACCAGGCATAGAGCTTTCAATGTACGAGCTGCTCTCCAGTTGTTGTAATTTTTCTACGGTTCCACTAGAGGTTCCTTGTGTAGATCCAAGCTATGAGGGCTTGAAGACAACGAGTTGAGTAGAGGTAGTTGCTGGCGATGCTCTGATGTGGCAGAAGGGTCAGGGTTCCCTTGATCCTCAGAATCATGATCCCTTTTCTGTAATACTTCCTGCTGTTTACATTAATCGCCCCACAGAATATTGACACGCCTTCTAACAAACTCAAAGCCTTCAGTTATTCGCTTGACCCCATCAACTATCGTGGTGTTTCAAGAATTGTACCACTCCTTCATATAGTCATGCTTTTCTTTGAGAGCCTCGGCCAACCTCTAAAGCTCAGAGCTTCTTTCTTTCATGCGGTTCATGTCAATACCGCGAGTGTTATCCGCCGCTCACATCTGTTGCAACTGTCTCTCTCTCTTCATCTGCAGCTTTCAAGTTAGCATTTTCTACATTCAGTTGCTCTATTTCTGCTTGTTGGCGAGTGATCTCTGCTTGTTGTCGACCAACAGTGGAGTTCAACGTATTTATTTCCAACTGTTGTTTGATCAAGTCGCCTCTTGTAACGTTTATCACTTCCGAATGCCTATTGATTTGACCTGTTGCAGCTTGCAGTTGAGAGAACAGGAAATCTACCTTTCATCTTGTTGCATCTGAGAGAATATACTTTGTCTTCGCTCTGATGTCCGCTGCGAAGTCGTTGCACGAATGGTCGAGGCATTAGAGCGAGTTGGTTCTTGAGGTGTCACTGTAGGAGTTTCAGGAGTTGAAGTCACTACAGGAGTTGGTTCTGAAGATCTTGGAGGAGAAGACACCATAGCAGAAGCTTCAGTGGCCGTGAATCCAAGGTTTGGATCCATTTCCGCTTCTTGTGTAGGTTCTTGTTGTGGAACGGATTATTGCGCAGACGAAGAACCAATGTACTTTCTTGCTTTCTTCTTTCGTCGGACAACCGTTTTCTTTTTCTTCAAACGTTCCGCTTTGGTATCCGAAGGAACGTATTCAGCGTCATCCTCTTGTCTAATCCTCTTGACCCTTTTCACACCACGTTCATCAAAATAAACTTCGTACCCAGGCTCAGGTGGATTATCAACCGATTCCGTATCCTCCTCATCATCACCAGCTGAAGTATCACCCGCTGTACCAGCAGTCGATGCACCAGCAGTAGATGCACCAATGGCACCTGCATCACCACCATCACCACCTTCATCATCACCATCACTGTCACTGTCGGAAGAATCTGAATCCTTTCTCCCAAACTTTTCTTCCATCTTTTTCTTTAACTCCGGCTCCTCATCATCAGATTGGCTGTCATTTTGACGCCATTTGTCGTCTTCTGGAGCGATGTAGTCTGTTTTTCCAAGAGCACAAATCAATCTTCTTGGCGGATTGCTTTCTTTGTATCTTTTCGTTGCAAGGCCCTTGAAGATCTTCAGTGAATGCTCTATCATCGTATCTATCTTCAAGATGTCATCATCGGCTTTTGGAAGATTGGGATGCTGGACATTCATGATCATTTGTAGAAAACGAGGATACATCCAGAACTTATTCCCAGTTGTTCGACAACCAGTTCTTGTCATGTTTTCCTTCATGTTGGCAAAGATGTACTTTGAAATGCTAAACGGTTTGCTCAGCACTAATGCCACCATGAGTCCCACGAGATCATTGCCTGCCATGTCATAGCCAGCTCGCCTGTTGCTAAGACATTAAATGAGTACGTGTAATAAAAACTTGTACCGCATTGGCAGATCTCCCTTGTTGATTTGACCGCTGAAGATATCACCAGTACACTTCATCCTTAGTAGACAACCACGTGTGCACATTATTGGAATAGAGTACGGTGCATTAGGATCATCTTGCAGTTCTAGAACGGTGTTCAAGATATCAGGTGAGACATTCACATTCACTTCATTCACTTGCCCTTGTATAAACTCAATTCCATCAACTACGACAACGCTCGCTGAATTCCAGAAAGCTTTGATGAGCGACTTGTAAACCGGTGTTGAGAAAGTGACAGCTTTGTTTATCCGCGACTCCCTTATCCATTGCATGATCTCCTTCAGTTCTGTGAAATTTCCTTCAGGATCAAGATAGGCAATCATGTTGTGACGCTTTTCGGACATCACTAGTTCTTCAGGTTTATCAGTTATCTTGGTCGCGGCCTTAGGTTTCTTCTCTTTTGGTGCCATCTGTATTTGCAAACATCCACATTAAGTCACAAAGTCAAAATGTGCAGTAGACATATGTCTATGCAAGTTCAAGTATGAAGTGGACAGTTAACATGCAAAAATACATATTCTGTGAAAGGGCACCAATCTTGAAAATTTTCTAAGTGTTGGACGACGAAACACTAGCACTTCGACGAAAAACTCTTCTTCATGGCGAAACCCCCTTGGTCAAATCAAGTCAACATTGACTTTTGACCACTGGTTTTTCGTCGACAGTCTTTCGACGAAAGATGCTCCATTGCAAAAAGGGTATTTCATCGTAGGGAGTTTCGTCGCAGGCAGTTAGGAGAAAGACATGTTTCGTCGGCAGTTAGGGTTTCGTCGAATTGGGGGTTTTCAAATTCAAAGGGTTTTTCGCCGACAGGCGGTTAACTGATGACCGATTCACAAACAAACCAACATTATGACACTTTGGTTCACCCAAACCTGAAGAAAACAACCCAGAAGTTAAACTGACATGATTTTGACCGAAAATGTTCCTAAATCGGTTTAAACAACATACAAACAAACATCCCCTGTTTTTGTTATACGAAACCCAACCCAAATCAACGTTCAAATCTACACATAAATACACTATGATTATCAGATTTTATCAAAAACAAAAACAATAAACAAGGGACAATATGCAGGAATAAAACAATACGGGGTGTCCGAGGGTTTTTCGAACAGTCGAGTAAAGTCACAGGGTTCCTAAGGTTCAAAACATTTGAACAAGCATTTGTATACCTTTTGTTTTTGATGAAAATGTTAGAGAAAAAAAGAAAGGTTTTGAGTCGGTGAAAGGGGGTATGGTGGGTTGAGTGTGGAAGAAGGTGAACAGGGTAGTGGGTTTTAAAAAGTGATACCTCTGATTGAACTGGGACCCCTTTAAATACCCTGACCCCGACGAAACTTCATCCTCGACGAAACTCGTGTTGGGCTCGACGAAACACTTGGTTGGGCTTGAACAGTAAGCCCATGACGAAAATTTAAAAGACCCAGGAGTATTTCGCCGTGACCTCGACGAAAATCATGAGTTTCGTCGCGAACAAATTCAATTTTGACAAATTTTGAAAACAGTTTTCCTGACCGGGTTTTTTGTTGACTTTTAAGGTCTTTCGTGGACCTTAGGGTTTTTCGTCAAACCTTTTTCCAAAAATTACCAAGTCTTGAAATTTTGCACACTTGAACAGATTTTGTTTATTTGAACAGATTTTCGTTGTGATTGAGTTTACCAAATTCAAAGGTCATTTTATGAAGTAGGTTTTAGGCTTTCAGCAGAAAACTCCAAGTTTCAACTTCGGCTAATCAAAAATGAACTTTACAAATTACACTAAACTAGAATTTAAAGTGCGGTAAACTAACGAAAAGCAATAAAAAGCAGTCAACGACTGTACAATGTCAAACTTTTTGCGAGTTTCAAGGAAAAGGAATCATACCAGCTTACGGTCGATGTCAACATGGTTTTTGTTCGGTTTAAAGCTTTGGATAAGTATACTACCACGATTATCGGTATTGTTGTCCACATAAGCTCAACTGATCAGATGTAATCATAATTAGGAGATACAATTTACGATAAGAGTTATACTTACAAGTCGGTGTTCATCCACTCACGACACATTCCCGTATCAAGGTATGCACGAGAGTTCATCTTACCGGTGAGTATACCGCTTATCACCTGTTTGACCGTATAAAAGATGTGAGAAACTCACTTATTTTTGATTGAAAACAAGCCCTATGTGATAGAATCACTTATTGATGAGGAACTTGATTTTCATATGCATGAGGGCACAGGAGCAAGTCCGTGAATAGGTCAGTACATCGTACAGCAAAGAGACGAACTTGACTCCCGGATAAATGTGATATTTTATCACTTATTTTGATTGGACATGTGATTGTTGATCACTCATTGAGGTCGAATGCAGTATGTACACGTATGTATGGTATCATGGAAGATCTAGACATCGTCGTTGTTATTTTACGGTAAAAGATACAACCATGATACCCATATGATAAGACAATATAAAGACCGAATATCTCAGAACCTCGGCAATCAATCTAACGAAATTTCGGTACCAAGACCATATGCCAATGAATGGTTCCCACATGACTTGAAGTCTGTTAAGTTTGTATCATCCTGCACATTTCAATCTGATTGTGAGCCTACCGATACATCATTAGTAGAGATACTTATCATTCCTCAATTTTTTTTGTTTTAAATTTTTGAGCATGTTGACCGACCACACCGGTGAATATCATCATTTTCCTTTATCCAAGAAACTCATTTTTGGTTTTCTAATTTTATTTTTGAATTTTTGAATGTTCCAATTTTTTAATTTTTCAAACGTAAAGACAGAAAGTAAAGATATATTTTTGGATTTTTGACTTTTTCAAATGTTTTTTTATTTTCTTGAAATTTTCTCCCCCCAAAATGCTAAAAGGTTACGAAAACGAGAATCTTTTTGGATTTTTAGAGTTTTTTAAAGAAAATATTTACAAAAATGATTAGCCAAAGAAGTTTTACTCGGGTATCACCTTAATGCCATTGACCAAAAGAAGATAATCAAAACGTGATTTATCAAAAGCTTTAGTGAACAGGTCGGCACGTTGGTGATCGGTGTGGACTTTAACAACATCGATGAGTCTTTTGTCAAAACAATCACGTATGAAGTGATATTTAATTTTGATGTGTTTGGTCTTGCAATGCTGCACAGGATTTCTAGTGATCTGTAAGGCAGCATTGTTATCAACAAAGATAGGAGTAGATAGGAATTCAAAACCGTAGTCACACATTTGTTGTTGGATCCAAAAGACTTGGGAGCAACAACTAGAGGCAGCAATGTATTCAGCTTCACAAGTTGATGTAGCAACACAGGTTTGCTTCTTGCACTGCCATGTGACCAGGCGATTTCCTAAGAATTGACATCCAGCTGTTGTTGATTTGCCGTCGATTTTGTAGCCACCAAAATCAGAATCACTGAACGCGATCAAGTCAAAGCTATCATCCCTAGGATACCAGAGACCGGTGTCCAGGCAATCCTTCAAGTAGCGGAAAATCCTTTTAACAGCTGACATATGTGAGGCCTTCGGGTTGGCTTGATATCTTGCGAGCAGGCACGTCGAATGCATGATGTCGGGCCTCGAGGCTGTGAGATACATGAGAGATCCGATTGTCACACCCCGACCGCGTTAAAACAACAAACCGCGGCGGAAACGTCGGGGAGTGTCGTAACAGAATCATTGTTTCACAACACATGGATAAAAGTTATGTTCTATTGAATTTAATGTATTACATTGCCTTGAAATTAGAAACAAAACATGAACAAATAGACTTCCATTGTTATTAAGTCACTAAGGCCTCGTCCATTCCTATGTGAGCATGTATCAATATCATCATCAAACATCATCAACCATGGTACCTAAAACACATGTGAAAATACGTCAGCATAAAAATGCCGACGAGTACATAGGTTTTATGTGAGTGTCAGATTCTTGGCTCGTTTACATTTTGAAATAACTTGAACAACTTTGTTAATTGATAAATGAGTAACCTGCCATTTTGGTCCCTGTGGTTTGGCCAGTTTTGCCATTTTAGTCCAAATCTCAAACTTTTTACATCTGGATCCCTATGGTTTGCATTTTGTTGCCATTTTAGTCCAAAATTCAAAACCCCCATTTTTTTGACTGTTGCAACCTTCTATTTTGTCTTTTAGTTCAGGGGCATTTTGGTCATTTTGCTTTTCATTTAACATTTTCTCAATTAACATTTTCTTCCCCAAATAAATCATCATCATCCCCAAATAAAACCCTAACTGACTCTCTCTCTTCTCTCTCTCTCTCTTCTCTCTCTATAAACAACATAAAACCCCAAATAAATCAGCAGCAACTGAGACCTAAATCGATCAGTTAAAAGTTCAATACTCTTTAACGGCGGCATCTGTTTGATTGTGATCGGAGTTAGTTGCCGCCATTGTTGGAGAGGTATTTTGCTGTACGGATGGCGGTGATGAAGCTAGGGTTTGACATAGAGAGCAGACTGTGACTACCATCACCGCAACCCAACATCATCTCTCTCTCTCACTCTGTAACAAACACCACCACAACCATGGCTACCACCGCTATTTGTGACCACCATCGCCGCCGAATAACCACCAAATCCGACCCCACCTTCATCTCCTCTCTCTGGCCACCACTCCCAACCTTTTAAGCGACGGCTTGGGAAGTTTCAGACGACTGATTCTGCTCTTCCGGTAATGTTTATGGTTAATATGATGTGTTTTGATTGAATTTTTGTTGGATAAAATAGGAATTAGACTCCATACTTGTTGAATTCGGTGTATACAAGTCAATTTACGTATATAAATGAACTGAGTCAGGCTGGGGTGGCCTCTGGCAGTTTGTGGTGGTGGTGGTGGCGGTGGTGGAGTTCACGGTGGTGGTGGTGGTGTTCGACAGAGAGGCGAGAGAGAGAGAGAGAGAGAGAAGAGAGAGAGAGAGAGAGAGAGAGAAGAGAGAGATGGGTGTTTGGAGAGAGAAAGAGAGAGTGTGTGTGTGCAGGTTTTAGAGAGAGAGTTCACGGGGATGGTGGTGTTGGCGGCAGTGGGATGGTGGTGGTGGGGATGATGCGGTGGTGGGGGGTGGTGGTGGTGTGGTGGTAGTTCAGAGAAGAGAGAGAGACCAGCGTTTTTAGTTCAGAGATGCGGTGGTGGATGATGATGAATCGCTGAAGTTTCAATGATGAAGATGAACATCTGGGTTTTGATCTGTTGGTTGCACAAAAGGAAATGAAATTTAAAAAATGACCAAAATGCCCCTGCTCTAAAGGACAAAATAATCAGTTTTCAACAGTCAAAATAGAGGGTTTTTGGATTTTGGACTAAAATGGCAACAAAATGCAAACCACAGGGACCCAGATATAAAAAGTTTGAGATTTGGACTAAAATGGCAAAACTGGCCAAACCACAGGGAACAAAATGGCAGTTTACTCTTGATAAATAGAAAACTTAGTTTTGTAAAATGTTTGTAAAGTAAAATTGAAATAACCAAGTCAAAACATATTAGTTTTATAAAACCTTGCTGCCATGAATCTTAACTCCAAAACATTTTTTTATGTAGACCCAGATCAAAAATCGTTTTTGTAATAAAACTCGAATGGTTTATATTGATAGAAAAACCTTGTAATATAACTTTGTTTTGATAACCTTGCCCAAGTGATCTAGATAACGCAACGAAATATAATGTGTTAATAGCACTTATATATAGGAAGTACCAGCGGCGTATCCACCATGCTTTTAACACATTACACCCGCCCCGTTACCTAATCACTTCCCTAACCTAACGGTTCAAACGGTTCCAAATGGTTCACATAAATCAAACAGTTACAAACGGTTTACATAAATCAAACAGTTACAAATGGTTCACATAAATCAAACAGTTACAAATGGTTCACATAAATCAAACAGTTACAAATGGTTCAAATAAATCAAACAGTTACAAACGGTTCAAATAAATCAAACAGTTACAAACGGTTCACATAAATCAAACAGTTACAAACGGTTCAAAATGTAAAACAATGTGTCCATATGCTGGATGAACATACGCAACAAAATGTAATTATGAAAATCAATGTGCTAGCATGCTAAGTGAGCATACATAGCAAAACATAGGGAAATCATGTACTATCTACGTACTAATGAACATAGCAAGTATATGATATAAAAGCATGAAAAGTACGAAAGTAACAAGTAGGCACATGTGTATCACCCCAAAACAGTTTAAAAACAGTAAAAGAGGGGACTATGTACTCACTTGAGAATGCTTAGAAGTCTTGAATAACTACCAAGCAATGCTAGAGGGATCACGGAAATCAATCGACACCTAATATAGGTAACTACATTAATAAACCGGACCTAAATCGGAACATCGGATAGGATGAGGTTTCGTAAACCAAATGAGTATTGGAACTCATATGATATGGTTTAACAAAGCCTACATACTAAATTGAAACCTAACCTAAGTGCTTACGACCCATTACGACTCGTTTAGGTAGCTTACGCTACTTTAACGCATCATTCGGGTAAAACGCGTTCGGACCGTCTAACTAGTCCTATGACAAGTATTATATTACTTAACATGTCTAATAATGTTGCCTAATCAGTTTAGATGTCAAAATTTAGGTTACATATGCTTAAAATGAATTTATGCGTAAAAAGGGCATTTTGGTCATTTTCCTAAGGCATATAAACTACCTATCATACAACTACTTAAACAAAGTGACCATAAGGTATAACCTCGGAAGGTTATTCCCTATACAACTATGGTCACTAAACATGCTTGGTCGGATCCTAAAGATCGACCAAACGAGTTGGGTTTGAAAGTCTAAGCGGTTGTTTAGACCGCTTACCTCACGACCCTATATAAGCACTAATCTAAAAGTGATGAGTTAAACATGTTAAAACATGTTTAACGAAGTTTGAAAACAAGTTTGATATCAAAACAAAGGGTTTTGATACACAAAAATAGTTTGGTTGCAAAAAACGCATAAATGCGCATTTTGACCGAAACTATGACTCATCACTACTGTCACACCCGTTCATTAGCGGAAGCGCGCGGTGTGAACTTGATTAGTTTTCATTGCGTACGATATAAGTAAACAACTACATGATTAAAAACATACGATGTTCATCCATTGACATAATAAAAATATTACACATCATAAGTTGTTTTAAATACGAGAACGACATAAGTTATAAGTTTTACAAAAGATGAGTTCACCATAAGTTTAAAACATAAGGCTTTGCATCCTATATCTCATTGAAGATGAGATATATGGACCAAACCCTCCAAAAGGGATAACATCGATGACTTGTAATCTAAAAGCTTCATAGTAAACACCAGCACCCAAGTTCCATTAGTTTCCTGAAATACATGTGAGTTTGAAAATATCAACAAAAGTTGAGCGAGTTCATGTGTTTTGAGTGAGCTCCAATGAAACCTTTAAACATATGAGAGATCTTTTATACAAACAGGTATGTATAGCGTCTATGAACAGATCATTAATGTTTTGCAATGACATTAATATGTGTGGCGACATAGGAAGCACTCAACCCTAGCGAATTTCCTCCGGTCCACCCGGTCAGAACAACAAAAGCACTACATGGGCCACACAAGGACCCAAGAGTGGGGCTCGCTACACCCGATAGATCTACCACTTTTGCCCTCGGTCTTATACAATATTAATGGCACTTAAGAGAGATTACTATTCGCTCACATGATCTAACAGTTCATTCCCTAGCTAAACCATACCATTGAGACATGTATTCCACCCCGAGAGTTATAAATCCGAAAACATTTAAGAGAAAATGGGGACATGAACTCACTGCTTTGCGTTCCTGAGAGAGAGAGAGAGAGAGAGAGAGAGAGAGAGAGAGATATATATTCAACCAATTTTTTCCGTAACGCGAGTTAACCTACAAGGGTTCTAACTCAGTAGACACATCGGTCCTTCCTAGACCTTGTACTCGTTGCTCATCTTGAACGTTTACTATTTTCATTTCATTTTTGGAACGCTTGTGTATTTTTAGTAATATGTTGGCATTTGTTTCAGGTGTACTTTGATTCGAGACTTTCTATTTGCTACTCAAATATAAGTGTAAAAAAAAGTGTTGAAAATATTTATTTTCAATGTCGAAATACGTTGTCGTATGTATACAACATTAGGGAGAGAGTACACTTCAACAAGTATATGTGTGTATATCATCATGTACTAGAGTCTTTTATACATATACATATACCATATGTATATTGTATTTGTGTGCTTTAATTGTGTACGTATACCGTATTTATACGGGTAGGTATGCCGTATTTATACGCGTAGGTATACCGTTTTATACGTGTAGGTATACCGTATTTATACATGTAGGTATACCGTATTATACGTATACTGTATTTATAACGTATTTGAACAATATATTTCTATAAAAATATACATGTATTTTACTTTGGGCTTAGCCCACCATTTAGTGTTTTGGGCTTGGTTTATACCTTTTGCCATTGGGCCTTAGTCCATGACTTTAAGTTAGTGGGCTTAGCCCATTTTAATATTGTATTTGGGCTTAGCCTATTTTATTTGTTAGAGTGGGCTTATTTAGTGTTTATGGAATGGGCCTTGGCCCATGTATTTAAGAATTTGGGCCTAGCCCAAAATTTATGTTATCTTAAGCCCAATATTTATGTTTATGCACTTTTGGTAAACTTTTACTAGTTATACTAGTAACATTTATAACTATACTTAGTGTTATTTTCGCATTAAGCTTTCCGGTTTTTCGTTGTCTGTAAAATATATGTTAAGTGTCTAACATACTTTATTTTTAGACTTGTCATAATGCTCGGTTTATAGAACTTTTGTTGCCGAAGTCGTTCGTTTTGCCGACGTGGCATAAAGTGTCGCCCGATGTCCGTCATTCGAGATTCGTTGTCCGAAGTTCGCGTCCGAAGTTACGGTATTACACAAGTGTGTTTCAAGTGTTTGCGAAGGTTCACGACCATTGTCATGCTTGCGAATGTTTGGGAAGTTTCGGTTATTTGTAAGTATATATTTATTGTAAAAATTGTATGTATTATTTTAGTACATTTTCCTAGTACTAGTACATATACATACTTATACATGTACTATACACCAAATAAGGTATTGGAAATATATATAATTTTTCTCCAAAAATTATATTGATTTTTATGCTTTTAGTTTTACCCATTTTATTTAATAAAACAACCTTTAGTGTTTTAAATAACTCTTGAATGGTTAAGTCTTAACCCTTGTCATTAGGGTTTGTCTAATCACGATTAAGGTTGTTAATCACAATTAAGATCACTAATCACGATAAACCATGCTAATCACCCCGTTAATCTCTTTTTAAACGCGATTAGATTTTTATAAATTTTCGCCATAGTTTCCCTAAACTAAGGCGTTTTTCCCATGTAGTCAAAACATGTTTAAAAATAATTTTTCAATTTCCAAATCAACATCCATGTATCAATCTCCTCAAAATACAACTTTTCAAGTAATAATAATACCATTTATTTTCTAATTCATGAGCTCCTATATATATTAATTTCCTAAAATTTCAAGACTTTTATCTCTTGAAATTTAAGACTTTTTAAGTGTGGTTTTTGAAATCGTTTATTTACTAACTTGCTTTTAACAAAAATTCACACTTATTACTCTTTAATCATCAAATTTAGTCCTTTAAATCTTTCATCTTTCAAGTATGAAAACATATATATATATATATATATATATATATATATATATATATATATATATAAAGCTCATGAATACAAGGGTGATGATCTTCCTTGATTTAAACATCTAGGTGTTTAAATCACATTTTTAAGACTAACCCATCAAGATCATCACTAATCTAGTTTACTACACTAAATAAACAACATGATCATCATAAATCTCATGACTAATCAACCTACTTTAACAAAATCAACAAGATCATACAACTCATTCAACACTAATACACATAATAATCACATGATACTTCTTATTTAGTAGGCTTTTATGGTGAGGTTAGGGTTTTAAGTGGAATTTTTCTTTGATTTCAAGATGATCAACAAGTACTTTAGTAATCTACACATGATAACAAGCTTAAAAATATAAGTAAAAGGCTTACAACTTTTCAAGTGTCTTAAGATGATGATTTAGAATTAGATTAAGCTCTAACCAAAGCCTTAAGTGTGCTCCATGTGTTCTTGATACTTAGATGGTTATAAAAAGGTGTGACTATGGTGAAAATGGAGTGATTTCTAAAAGAAAATGGTGAGTTTGTGGGGTGTTATGTGTGACCGTAGGATTTTTATATTTAAAAAAAAACATTTAACATGTTATGATAAAATAAACATTAGATATTTTTGGTGATTAAATAATTTCTTGCACCATTAGCCCACTAATGGTGGTTTAAGATGTTAATCAAGCTTAACTAGTTCATTAGTTTAGTGGGTGTTAATTTTGGATGGTAAAAATACTACTAGTTCGCTCACCGATTTGATATCGGGTGATATACGAAAGGTGTAGTGTAGTACTGGGAGCTATGGTTTTAATTTACCATCGATGTTATGTCATTTATTTGTTTATGACCCAAAATATCACTTACTAGTTCGCTAGCATTTTAGTTTAGGCAATTGGGTGGTAGAAATTTAATTTATTTGCCTATCGGCTCGAATTTGGACAGTGTGTGAAAGTTGCGGCGTAGCACCGGGAGTTTATATTTCAGGTATCCCATTGATATCCCTAGGCTTATTTATGATGTGAAATATTATTTACAAGTTCTACGGACCTTAAAAATGATGAATTTTAGTGTCGCGGACATTTTATTTTTTGTTATAATTTGGCGCGGTTCGAACGAATTTGAACGAATTTTAACGACACATGTTTTCCGGAAAGTTAAAGTGTTTTAAAGATTTAGTGCCCCTAATTCGGGATTTTTATATGTATTCCATCTACCAAGTGCGTTCGTGCCCTTCGTTGCTCGTTCCGATAGTTTTCAGAACTTGCTTTGCTGGCATGATTAGTGTGATCCGGTGAATAGTGTTTTCAACATTTTTGCCAACATATTAGGACATAGTTTGCGGTTTTCTCGCGACATGGCGATTGTGTTAATATTGTTTAACATATTTAACCACGTCCTATGATTGCTAGACTTCACACGACCTAATTACACAATAATTAAATCGTAATGAGAGAATTTAAGCGTTAAATCAAGTAATTAAGTTGTACGAAATTACCATTAATTTTTGCCAGTTGTCACATTCTCCCCCCGTTAAAAGAATTTCGTCCCGAAATTCAAGTCGTGCTACCAGTTGCAGGGGAGTCTAGAAACAGGTGAGGGTACTTGGATTTCATTTGATCTTCACGTTCCCACGTATACTCGGGACCGTGACGCGAGTTCCAACGATCTTTAACTAGCTTCCTACGACTCCTCCGTGTCTTGTGAACCTTCCAATCCGTAACCTCAACAGGTTCTTCAGTAAATGGAGTTTTTCGTTGACATGTATCTCATCTGCTGGGATGACTGCGGTTTCTTGTGTAGGACTTTTCTTGAGATTTAACACGTGAAACGTGTCGTGCACACTGCTCAGTTCCTCTGGTAGTTCTAACTTGTATGCAACAGTTCCGATCTTTTCCAGGATTTTGAATGGCCCAATGTAACGTGGGTTCAACTTTCCACGTTAACCAAACCTTGCTACGCCCTTCCAAGGCGAGACTTTCAACAATACCATGTCTCCGACCTCGAAAGCTAATGGTTTGCGTCGTTTGTCAGCGTAACTCTTTTGTCTATCGCGAGCCGTATTGATACGGTCTCGTATCTGAATGATCTTGTTTGTGGTTTCCTGGACCAAATCCAGACCAATGAGTTGTTTATCCCCGGTCTCCGCCCAACATAGCGGGGACCGACACTTTCGTCCATATAATGCTTCAAACGGGGCGGCCTGGATGCTAGTGTGATAACTATTTTTGTACGAGAACTCCACTAAGGGCAAGTGAGTATCCCAGTTTCCACCCAAATCCATCACACAAGCACGTAACACATCCTCCAAGGTTTGTATCGTTCGCTCACTTTGGCCGTCCGTTTGCGGGTGAAAGGCCGTACTAAGATTCAGTTGGGATCCAAAGGCCTTTTGGAATGATTGCTATATCCTAGACACAAATCGACCATCTCAGTCTGATATAATAGAAACAGGCACTCCATGTCGTGCCACAATCTCCTTGAGATACATTTCGGCCAGTTTCTTGGTGCTATCCTTCTCACTGATCGGTAGAAAACGTGCGGACTTTGTAAGTCTATCTACAATTACCCAAATCATATCATGGCCTCTTGAGGTTCGGGGTAACTTAGTAATGAAGTCCATCGAGATTTGTTCCCATTTCCATACGGGAATTTCAGGTTGTTGTAGCAAACCTGAAGGCTTTTGATATTCCGCCTTAACCTTGGCGCATGTAAGGCATTTCCCAACATAAGCAGCAATGTCGATTTTAAGCTTAGGCCACCAATAAATTCTTTTAAATCTTGGTACATCGTATCCGAACCCGGATGTATAGAGTACCTTGACTTGTGTGCTTCGTCCAAGATAATTGTTCACAGTTCGCCAAAGAACAGGACCCAAATTCGTCCCATAAAGTACAGTGTTCCATCCTCCTTTGGCACTAATTGTGCCTCCATTCCTCGTAAGGATTCAGCTTGTATATTATCTGGTTTAAGCGCCTCTTGTTGAGCATCGTGAATCCGAGAAGTGAGATCGTTTTGTATAGTCAATTCTAATGCTCGCACCCTTAGGGGTTTTACACGTTCTTTGCGGCTCAAGGCGTCCGCCACAACGTTCGCCTTGCCTGGATGATACTTTATCTCACAATCATAATCTTTCAATAACTCGACCCATCGTCGTTGCCGCATATTTAAATCCTTCTGATCGAATATATGTTGCAAACTCTTGTGATCTGTAAAGATTGTGCAACGAGTACCATATAAGTAGTGACGCCAGATCTTTAAGCGAATACCACCGCACCTAGCTACAGATCGTGCGTGGTATAGTTTTTCTCATGCACCTTTAACTGACGAGACGCGTACGCAATGACTTTGTCCTGTTGCATCAACACACAACCAAGACCTTGATGCGATGCATCACAATAAACCATGAAGTCATCGGTACCGTCGGGTAAGGATAAAATAGGCGCGTCACAAAGCTTATCCTTCAGCAGTTGAAAGGCCGCCTCTTGTTTCTCTCCCCAATCAAATTTCTTGTCCTTCTGTGTTAGGGACGTTAGCGGTTGGGCAATTTTCGAAAAGTTCTCTATGAATCGTCTATAATAGCCCGCTAATCCCAGAAACTGTCGTATCTCAGTAGGGGTTCTAGGCGCTTCCCAATTCTTAATTGCCTCAATCTTTGCTGGGTCAACATGAATTCCCTTCTCATTTACCACATGACCTAAGAATTGTACCTCGCGAATCCAAAATTCACACTTTGAAAACTTGGCATACAGTTGTTCCTTTCTCAAGAATTCCAAAATAGCTCGCAAATGTTGCTCGTGTTCCTCTTTAGTTCGCGAGTATATTAGAATATCATCAATAAACACAATCACGAACTTGTCCAAATACGGCTTACACACGCGGTTCTTGAGGTCCATGAATACCGCCGGTGCGTTGGTTAAGCCGTACGGCATAACAAGAAACTCGTAATGTCCATAACGAGTCCTAAAAGCCGTTTTGGGGATACTTTCCTCATGTATTCTCAACTGATGGTAACCCGACCTCAGATCGATCTTGGAGTAGTAGCTGGAACCTTGTAGTTGATCGAACAAGTCATCGATTCTCGGTAAGGGATATCGGTTCTTGATGGTCAGCTTGTTTAACTCCCTATAGTCAATGCACATGCGAAAGCTGCCGTCTTTCTTTTTAACAAATAATACCGGAGCTCCCCAAGGTGAGAAACTCGGTCTAATAAATCCTTTATCTAACAGCTCCTGCGGCTCAGTAGATAACTCCTGCATTTCAGACGGAGCTAACCGATATGGTGATTTCGCCACTGGTGCCGCTCCTGGCACCAAATCAATTCGAAACTCCACTTGACGTTGTGGAGGTAATCCAAGCAAGTCTTCTGGAAAGACTTCTGGAAATTCTTTCACGACAGGGATGTCTTCTAGCTTCGGCTCTTTGGTTCCTTGTCGACTACGTGGGCGAGGAAGGCTATACAGCCTTTTCGAAGACACTTTTGCGCCTTCATGCAATTTATGATCCGTAGGGGCGTCTCGCGTTTCTCCCCATGAATTATAAGCGTTTCTTCATTCGACAGTGGGATGCGGATGGTCTTCTCATGACAAACCACTTCTGCCCGGTTGTCAGATAACCAATCCATTCCAACAACCGCGTCAAAGCTGCCTAGATCAACGGGTAAGAGGTCGATAGAAAATTTTCGCTCCCCAAGCTCAAGTGTACAACCCTTGATAACTTCATTCGCTTCGACTAACTTTCCGTTCGCCAATTCTATAGAATACGAGACGTCTAATTTACTCGACTCTAGACCAAGTAGGTTCTTAAATTCTATAGATATAAAACTAAAGTCGGCGCCAGTATCAAATAGAATGGATGCAAAGTGTTGGTTTATAGGGAACTTACCCGTAACTATGTTCGGGTCCTGGCGTGCCTCGCGTGCTCCTATTGTAAAAACTCTCCCACGAGCTTGATTTTCCTTCGGACAGTCCTTCCGATAGTGCCCCTTGTCGCCACATCCATAACAACCTTGGCCCCTGCCATTTCCATTTCCACCTCGACTATTATTATTATTACCACCTTGATTTCCATTGCCACCCTGATTTCCGTTACCTCACTGGTTTCCTTTACCTCCCTGGTTCTATTCCCACGCCCCGTACCAGACCAACATGCCTCCTTGTTATACCCGATCCTGCCACAATTTTCGCACCTATTTGTTTTGCACGGACCCGCATGGTGATATCTACACTTATCACATTTGGGCAAAAAGCCCGCATAACCTTTACCACCGGTTGCATTGGTTGTTGTGCCAGTCTTGGGCTCGGCCGGCGGGTTAACTTCCCTTCGTTTGTTAGAATTGTTGTTGTTAGCCCGGGTGCCTTTCTTGAAATTCGAAAATTTCCGCTTGTTATCACTTGTAGACTCCACATGAGTCTCCTTTTTGTTAGAGTCCAACTTTGAAAACTTATTTAAACGAAGAGCCTCCTCAGTGAGGGCGACAGCCAAGTCGATCGCCTCACTGATTGTAGGGGGCTTGGAGGAAGTAACCATGCTTAGAATTTCAGGAGCAAGTCCCCAGATAAACCTCTCAATCCACTTAAACTTAGGATCCACCAAGTAGGGAACGACCCTAGACAAATCGTGGAAGCGTTGTATGTATCCAGCGATATCAAATCCGATCATCTTTAAGTTCCAAAACTCGTTCTCAAGTTTCTGAATCTCCGCCCTAGAACAATCCTTCTTTCTCATTAGTTCCTTGAGCTCATCCCAGCTCATAGCATACGCAGCTGTTTCTCCTTTAGTCTGAACCTGTAGGTTCCACCATGAAAGCGCCCCATCCAAGAATAGCCCGGAGATATAGGTGACCCTTTGTTCAGGAAGGCATTTGCTCATTCTTAGGACTGAGTCTGTCTTCTCGGTCCAGCGCACAAACGCTACGGCACCGCCTGTGTCATCGAAGTTCAGGGGTTTGCAGTCCAAAAACTGCTTGTACCTGCAACCTGAAACATTTACAACCACAAACCATGAATGAGCATTGTCATAGTACGAATAGAATATACGGGAGTATTGTAATGTGTCATAGACGACTTAGCCTTACCGGTAGGGGTAGGGGTGTGCATAAAACCGAATTAACCGACCCATAACCGAAATAACCGAAAAAACCGAACCGAATTGAAAACCGATGGGTCGGTTTTTAATTTTTTGAAAACCGAAAATTATGGGTCGGTTATGATTTTCTACGTTTCCATAACCGCCATAACCGAACCGACCCGCTAGTTAGTAAAGTGATGGTTAACCGACCCATATAACCGACCCATAGCATAACCGATCCGCTATTGTATAATATATAATTATATATTAATGAATTAATCAAATTACTGGAGCCTGGGAATACCAAAGGTCCATCGAATTAAACCCAATAAAAAAGATCGCTTGTTTCAAAACCCCCGCCTACGGTTACTTTATTATTATTAGGGTTCCAAAGTGGCAAAGTGTATGGTCGTTTCTTCTTCTTCCAGTTCAGAGTTCAAAGTTCTTATTACTATTAGGATTTGAACTTAAGAAACGAGAGTTCAAAGTTCTTCTTCCAGTTTAGAGTTCCAGCTTCCAGCTCCAGGTATTGTTTCTTCTTCCAGTTGCACGTTCAGTTTTACGTTTGATGGTGATTACTGATCTTTACGAACTTGGTTTATCGGTTGCATAATAAACTGATCTTTATGAACTTTACTGATTACGATCTTTACTGATTACTATTACGATTAGCGTTTCTGTGTTTATCGGCTGCATAATAAACTGATGTTTACGAACTTTACTGATTACGAACTTGGTTCTTCCGGTTATGTGTTTATTGTTTATCTGCTGTTATGTATTTTTCTGTTATGATTACCATAGACTGCTGTTATGTATTTTTCTGTTTTTGTTTGTATTAACTGGAACTGGTTGTTGTTTATCATTCATTATTTAACCTTTTTTGTCAATTACAATATAGTAAAGTTTTAAAAAAGTAGTTTAATTTTGGTTGAACATTTGTTTGAATTTATTATATATCGTTTTATTCGGGGATTAAAAGTATTAATATTTATAGATAATATTGTTTTGAGCTAAATTTAGCTAGACCAAAGTTCATGGTTAACCGACCCATAACCGACCACCATAACCATCAAAACCGCCATAACCGAAACCGCCATAACCGAGCGGTTATGGTTATGACTTTTCCATAACCGACATCTCGGTTATGGTTATGGTTATGACCCAAAACCGACCCAAACCGACCCATGCACACCCCTAGGTAGGGGGATTGTTTCCTAGATGTACCTCCAGTACCACCGCTCAGCTCGGTGCGTTAGCTTCGTACTGCGCAATCGCCTGAGAAATGCGCTCATCCAGTTCGGCTTCTATTCTCGGTAGTGGGTTTGTGTTGGTCCTTCGCCTTGGTGGCATTGTCTTCTAATAAAAGACATCAAAGGAGGTTAGACACATATTTAATAATAAATATTGTCTACGAAGGTGTATATATATATATATATATATATATATATATATAATGTATAGGTAATCATCACGTCATCCAAACATGCAATCACAAAAGCAACACAGGCATACATATCAACAACAATGTGTAGTAAGAAATTAAACTACTTCGCTTTCATGAATTAGACAACTTGATACATTGTTTCGTAGAAGAAAACAAAAGGACTCGAAGCTACATCCCCCCGGTCGTTCAAGTTCACAATACACAAAAATAGTAAAGTCTGTTTCTTCCACATTGGTCTTCAAAATCTTCAAGTGTCTTCAGCTCATACTAGGTCTTCATATATACACTGAAAGTGAGTCTGCAACTCCCAAACAAAAGTATCTGCAATAATCACCTAAGGAGTAAGAGGGGTGGGGTGTGGTGAAGGATGGATCAAGCTGAGAAGATGGGCACACTCATCCTCCTGCTCGTAGACACTGCGAGAGAGGGCACTGACTTACTGTTGGGGCACTAAGTCGAGCGCTCGAACAGAAATGTCACGGTCGACAGGTGCAGTATGGTATGGTGGTGGAGGGTAGGCTGGTGGTGGTGGCTAACAAATTTTGTATGTTTAGTTGGCTAGTCTCAACCGACTCGTAATATAAATCAAATGCTAGGTGTGAACAAATACGTGTGATCTTCCGGTGTCGTAGGGTGTTATAGTACCACCCTGGCTAGTGTTCTACCAGATAGAACTTAAGATTTTTGAATAGATAGTGATCATTAGCTTGACCTACAGAGCCCATCAGGATTTCCATGCACTATGAGTTGTTATTCCGTGGGCCCCCGAAATAATAAATTGCCTTGCACGGTCACCCTAATGTTCTCTCGTTCAGAGCAGATGATCAGTTCGAGGCGGGGACACTACTGTCTTCATACCTTCAACATAGAAGGGACCTTCATGATGGTCCACGTGCTAACATCCGTTGTCATTACTCGTGAAATGGCACAACGTTAGACGAAGTAGAAATAAAGAGAATTTGTAGCAATAGTAGCTGGAGGGGCACCTTCAAGATGAGTACTTCATCTTCCTGGTCTGGACAAGAGTGTCGTCAATCATGGTTCGTAAAAGCCACAGGGACCTCGCCCCACAAATAGAGTTGTTGTCCGAGGTTGCCTCCTCCGCCTCGTCGTTGTCACTACCGAAGTCAGGCATCTTCCACATTCAAGGGAAGAACAACCATCTTCTACGGCATCAAGCTTAAGGTCTCACTTAGTAAAAACATCCACCATAAGCTCCGCAATAGATGCGAGGTCGATATTCTCACCGCGCGAGTCAAGAACAACAATAGAATTTGAAGTCGAAGGTATTTCATTTTCGGCAAAATATTCCGTACAACATGCATATATATATATATATCAATAAATAATAACATTACTTATTATATATGTATGGGGAAAGTAAATGTAGCATATCACATGTAATCACATTGTCCTTGTGCGTTTCAGTTCTAGTTCGGCAAGTCTATCCCATATAGACTATGCCCTAATTATTTTCCTCGCATTGTTTCCTTGAAAAGAGTTTTATTATCGGACCTTGGTGCCTTTGTATATGCAATGAAAAACATTTTACAAAAACAAAATGTTTTCGTGAGAGGATCCTAGTGATTGTAGACTAGACTTGAGAAGGAATCCTAGTTCACTACAATCGAAGCTCTAATACCAATCTGTCACACCCGTTCATTAGCGAAAGCGCGCGGTGTGAACTTGATTAGTTTTCATTGCGTACGATATAAGTAAACAACTACATGATTAAAAACATACGATGTTCATCCATTGACATAATAAAAATATTACACATCATAAGTTGTTTTAAATATGAAAACGATATAAGTTATAAGTTTTACAAAAGATGAGTTCAACATAAGTTTAAAACATAAGGCTTTGCATCCTATATCTCATTGAAGATGAGATATATCGACCAAACCCTCCAAAAGGGATGACATCGATGACTTGTAATCCAAAAGCTTCATAGTAAACACCAGCACCCAAGTTCCATTAGTTTCCTGAAATACATGTGAGTTTGAAAACATCAACAAAAGTTGAGCGAGTTCATGTGTTTTGAGTGAGCTCTAATGAAACCTTTAAACATATGAGAGATCTTTTATACAAACAGGTATGTATAGCGTCTATGAACAGATCATTAATGTTTTGCAAGGACATTAATATGTGTGGCGACATAGGAAGCACTCAACCCTAGCGAATTTCCTCCGGTCCACCCGGTCAGAACAACAAAAGCACTACATGGGCCACACAAGGACCCAAGAGTGGGGCTCGCTACACCCGATAGATCTACCACTTTTGCCCTCGGTCTTTTTCAAGATTAATGGCACTTAAGAGAGATTACTATTCGCTCACATGATCTAACAGTTCATTCCCTAGCTAAACCATACCATTGAGACATGTATTCCACCCCGAGAGTTATAAATCCGAAAACATTTAAGAGAAAATGGGGACATGAACTCACTGCTTTGCGTTCCTGAGAGAGAGAGAGAGATATTCAACCAAATTTTTCCGTAACGCGAGTCAACCTACAAGGGTTCTAACTCATTAGACACATCGGTCCTTCCTAGACCTTGTACTCGTTGCTCATCTTGAACGTTTACTATTTTCATTTCATTTTTGGAACGCTTGTGTATTTTTAGTAATATGTTGGCATTTGTTTCAGGTGTACTTTGATTCGAGACTTTATATTTGCTACTCAAATATAAGTGTAAAAAAAGTGTTGAAAATATTTATTTTCAATGTCGAAATACGTTGTCGTATGTATACAACATTAATGAGAGAGTACACTTCAACAAGTATATGTGTGTATATCATCATGTACTAGAGTCTTTTATACATATACATATACCATATGTATATTGTATTTGTGTGCTTTAATTGTGTACGTATACCGTATTTATATGGGTAGGTATGCCGTATTTATACGCGTAGGTATACCGTTTTATACGTGTAGGTATACCGTATTTATACATGTAGGTATACCGTATTATACGTGTAGGTATACTGTATTTATAACGTATTTGAACAATATATTTTTATAAAAATATACATGTATTTTACTTTGGGCTTAGCCCACCATTTAGTGTTTTGGACTTGGTTTATACCTTTTGCCATTGGGCCTTAGTCCATGACTTTAAGTTAGTGGGCTTAGCCCATTTTAATATTGTATTTGGGCTTAGCCCATTTTATTTGTTAGAGTGGGCTTATTTAGTGTTTATGGAATGGGCCTTGGCCCGTGTATTTAAGAATTTGGGCCTAGCCCAAAATTTATGTTATCTTAAGCCCAATATTTATGTTTATGCACTTTTGGTAAAGTTTTACTAATTATACTAGTAACTTTTATAACTATACTTAGTGTTATTTTCGCATTAAGCTTTCCGGTTTTTCGTTGTCTGTAAAATATATGTTAAGTGTCTAACATACTTTATTTTTAGACTTGTCATAATGCTCGGTTTATAGAACTTTTGTTGCCGAAGTCGTTCGTTTTGACGACGTGGCATAAAGTGTCGCCCGATGTCCGTCATTCGAGATTCGTCGTCCGAAGTTCGTGTCCGAAGTTACGGTATTACACAAGTGTGTTTCAAGTGTTTGCGAAGGTTCGCGACCATTGTCATGCTTGCGAATGTTTGGGAAGTTTCGGTTATTTGTAAGTATATATTTATTGTAAAAATTTTATGTGTTATTTTAGTACATTTTCCTAGTACTAGTACATACACATACTTATACATGTATTATACATCAAATAAGGTATTGGAAATATATATAATTTTTCTCCAAAAATTATATTGATTTTTATGCTTTTAGTTTTACCCATTTTATTTAATAAAACAACCTTTAGTGTTTTAAATAACTCTTGAATGGTTAAGTCTTAACCCTTGTCATTAGGGTTTGTCTAATCACGATTAAGGTTGTTAATCACAATTAAGATCACTAATCACGATTAACCATGCTAATCACCCCGTTAATCTCTTTTTAAACGCGATTAGATTTTTATAAATTTTCGCCATAGTTTCCCTAAACTATGGCGTTTTTCCCATATAGTCAAAACATGTTTAAAAATAATTTTTCAATTTCCAAATCAACATCCATGTATCAATCTCCTCAAAATACAACTTTTTAAGTAATAATAATACCATTTATTTTCTAATTCATGAGCTCCTATATATATTAATTTCCTAAAATTTCAAGACTTTTATGTCTTGAAATTTAAGACTTTTTAAGTGTGGTTTTTGAAATCGTTTATTTACTAACTTGCTTTTAATAAAAATTCACACTTATTAGTCTTTAATCATCAAATTTAGTCCTTTAAATCTTTAATCTTTCAAGTATGAAAACATATATATATATAGGGTAGGGTTCTAGAGTGAACACCCTCCCAAGAGTGAACTGTGTGAACTTATATGGACCGTTGATCTTCATCATCTTGAAATTATAAGGGAATGGCATGATTGTAATTATTGGGTTAATTTTGTATAATTAACTAAACATAAAAGGGTATTATTGTACTTATACAATTAACAAATATGGAATCTAATAACCGAAAAGTTTAATTTGTTGAATTCTTCATAATCTTTCCTAAAAAAACGTGCACCTCCAAATCTTTTTCAATATCTATCATTATGTCTTCCACATTTTGTGTTTTTATCTAAAAATTGAATGCAGTAAGACAAAAAGTGCGACGGAGAAGATGTTGTTTAATTCTTGATGTACACATGTGTACATAGTGGTTAAGTAGGCTGATTTAGTCTCTGTTTTTTTTATTTTGTTTTATAAAAAGTTTAATTAAACACAATGATGGGTTGTGCCCTGTTTTTTTAAGTGATTTTATGATCTTCGGTTAGTTGAGTTATCTGGGAGTAGTTTTTCAAAGTACATGGTTACCACAAATTGTGTATTTTTTATGAATGTGAATTTAAGGATAATGTGTACACATGTGTATGTCTACTTTATGATGAATTGAGAAGTGATATGCCTCTTATTTATCGGATTATACAATGTACACATGTGTATACGTGGTCTATTTCACGAAATACACATATGTACACGTTTTTTATGTTACGTTGAGTACACGTTTTACTTAGACTGCATTATTTAAAGAACAGGTCTGCTTGTACGGTGTACACGTGTGTATACACCTACAGTTGCACGAAATACACATGTGTACTCCTACGTGTGTCATACTTTATGTTATCTCAGGTTTTATGTGAACATGAGCATGTGATTGAATTTGAAAAAAATGATCATTATATACGGAAAAGGAGTGGATTAATGATGGAGTCACAAATTGCTTTGCATCAATGCTAAGCTATGAGGATTGACGGCGGCGACAACAATAAGACGGCCGGCGACGACAACTACCCAGTCAATTAGCGGCAACGATAAGCTCGACGAACTTAGCAAAAAATCAAGATTCCGGTGACATGTGGGATGATGAAAGACGAACTTTATTTTCTTGGAAATAAGAACTTGATGAACAGCCATGAATTGTGGATCGTAAATCATGGAAATATGGTTATATGTTGAAAAGATCATGAAAGATAATCTTAAAAAATAAAAAAATATATTAAAGATTTTGAATTAATAATCTTTTGAAGTAACTGATATGAATTAATAACAAAATCATTAAATTCAATATTTATATAAAATTACAATCTTACCCTTGTCAAATGTATATGAAATGAAGGGTTCAGATCAGTTCACGCAGTTCACTGTTGGGATTTTGTTCACGTTTGAACCTAATCCTATATATATATATATATATATATATACATACAGTTAGATAAAACAATTTAACCGGATATATATACATACAGTTAGATAAAACAATTTAACCGAGGTAATGAAGTAACGATGAAAAGATTACCTGATCAGAGGAATCCGACAATGCTTTAAGAAGGGTGTCAAATATATCATTCAAAAATGACAGGACCTGTTACACATATAAACCTTTTCCTTTTTAGTTTTATTTTATTTTCTTTTCTGTACCAATAAGAATCTGAATACATATAACAGAGAGCATGCATAAAAAATTCATTGAAAACTGAATAATGAAATAGTATTCAAAGGTTACCTCAGTACGGTGTCTATTTAAAAGCGTTGAAATCCAGTGCAATGATTCGATCCAGGTGGTCTCATATTCACTAGACAACTCCCTCTGTTCATTAATCAGAAACCCTCAAGTAGCGTCACCATTTCCACTCGCAAACCCTAAAAAAAACCCCAATCTCAACATTAATCATACTGAAATTCAAATCGAGTGAAAGAAACACATAGTTTTGAGATATGAAACCCTAGATCCGCAAACTCTGTAAAAAAAACAAACAAACTTGGATCTAGAAAGATCTAAAAGAAAAAAAAGGAAAAGAAAAGGATTCAAAGACTTACCGGAAAATCGCATCTACCAGGGTTGAAGTACCGCCACCGTCGCTCTTTTCAAAAAACCGATGCCGGTTTTGTGCTTGGAAGGCTTGATTTAGGGGGTACGTGTGCTCTTGTGCCGGAAGCTCTCGCCGGACCACCATCCACGGTGGCCGGCCGCCGTGCCGTCGCCGGCCCCGCTGCCGGAGTCTGGCGGTAGTTCAGACGAGAGTGTGAGAGGGACATGTGTGTGTGCGGCGTATGTGTGTATTTGTTGAATATATTGAAACTGATACAAGATTTTAGGGGATTTGAAATTAATTACTTTCCATATCTTTAATATGAAAGTTTCCTATTTTACCCTTTAGATTAAAATTTAAATTAAATTTATTATACCTTTAATTACAATTGTGCCATTGATCTAAGATCTATCATCTACAAAATCAAGGGCCCAGATAAGTTCACGCAGTTCACGCTGGAGAAAATGTTCACGTTTGAACCTAATCCTATATATATATATATATATATATCTATATATATATATATAAAGCTCATGAATACAAGGGTGATGATCTTCCTTGATTTAAACATCTAGGTGTTTAAATCACATTTTTAAGACTAACCCATCAAGATCATCACTAATCTAGTTTACTACACTAAATAAACAACATGATCATCATAAATCTCATTACTAATCAACCTACTTTAACAAAATCAACAAGATCATACAACTCATTCAACACTAATACACATAATAATCATATAATACTTCTTATTTAGTAGGCTTTTATGGTGAGGTTAGGGTTTTAAGTGGAATTTTTCTTTGATTTCAAGATGATCAACAAGTACTTTAGTAATCTACACATGATAACAAGCTTAAAAATATAAGTAAAAGGCTTACAACTTTTCAAGTGTCTTAAGATGATGATTTAGAATTAGATTAAGCTCCAACCAAAGCCTTAAGTGTGCTCCATGTGTTCTTGATACTTAGGTGGTTATAAAAAGGTGTGATTATGGTGAAAATGGAGTGATTTCTAAAAGAAAATGGTGAGTTTGTGGGGTGTTATGTGTGACCGTGGGTTAGGGATGGACAAGAAAGTGTTGTGAGTTTTTTTTTTGAAGTTATGATAATAAGGAATGGGATGATGTTATAAATTTCAAGTTCATGAAATTCTTGGTCAACAATCAATCCTACACCATAATCTACATCATAATTACATGTAAGGTGAAAAATGTTATAGGGGAATGGTGTTGGCCGTAAGTAGGGTATGGTGATAGGATTTTTATATTTAAAAAAAACATTTAACATGTGATGATAAAATAAACATTAGATATTTTTGGTGATTAAATAATTTCTTGCACCATTAGCCCACTAATGGTGGTTTAAGATGTTAATCAAGCTTAACTAGTTCATTAGTTTAGTGGGTACTAATTTTGGATGGTAAAAATACTACTAGTTCGCTCACCGGTTTGATATCGGGTGATATACGAAAGGTGTAGTGTAGTACTGGGAGCTATGGTTTTAATTTACCATCGATGTTATGTCATTTATTTAACGCGTTTATGACCCAAAATATCACTAACTAGTTCGCTAGCATTTTAGTTTAGGCAATTGGGTGGTAGAAATTTAATTTATTTGCCTATCGGCTCGAATTTGGACAGTGTGTGAAAGTTGCGGCGTAGCACCGGGAGTTTATATTTCAGGTATCCCATTGATATCCCTAGGCTTATTTATGATGTAAAATATTATTTACAAGTTCTACGGACCTTAAAAATGATGAATTTTAGTGTTGCGGACATTTTATTTTTTGTTATAATTTGGCGCGGTTCGAACGAATTTTAACGACACATGTTTTCCGGAAAGTTAAAGTGTTTTAAAGATTTAGTGCCCCTAATTCGGGATTTTTATCTGTATTCCATCTACCAAGTGCGTTCGTGCCCTTCGTTGCTCGTTCCGACAGTTTTCAGAACTTGCTTGCTGGCATGATTAGTGTGATCCGGTGAATAGTGTTTTCAACATTTTTGCCAACATATTAGGACATAGTTTGCGGTTTTCTCGCGACATGGCGATTGTGTTAATATTGTTTAACATATTTAACCACGTCCTATGATTGCTAGACTTCACACGACCTAATTACACAATAATTAAATCGTAATGAGAGAATTTAAGCGTTAAATCAAGTAATTAAGTTGTACGGAATTACCATTAATTTTTGCCAGTCGTCACAACTACACCTAATCAACGTGGTAATCAGTAGGTATAGTCACACGGGACTATAACCATCGTGATTACGCTTACGTTTCGAAGTTCAAACGAACTTCGTGTTGACCATTGACCGGTCAAAGCAGAAAGTCAAACACTGTTTGAGTTTTACGCTTAAAAACGCATAAAAGAACGAAGGAATACTTACAAAGGGTCCAAGCAAGGAAATCTTGATTCAAATTGCTCAGGTATAAAGTGCTAAACCCCAACTTAGAGCAATTGAATCAGATTTGTGAATTGCAAGGAATGAAATTGTGGGGTATTTATAGATTTCGGTCCACCGTTAAGATCGTTCCTCGATTCCCGAGCTTCAATCTCAACCATCCATGTGTGCCCACTGAATTAGAATACCATGGGAGCCTCAAAACAAGCCTATAGACTCATTAAAACCATTTGCGAATCATGGGAACAGCTGGATCAAGCTGGAAATTGATTTTTGCAGGTCTGGGGAGTTTACGCGGGCCGCGTAAGAATCAATGAAGTCTTACGCGCCCCTCCTGAGCCCAAGTTTGGCAGATTGGCAGTTTAGGTCCCTAAATGTGTAAATCTTGGTTTTCGATGCATTTTTGACACGTTTAAGCCTTGTTAACCCCATTTCAAGGCTCTAAAATGAAGTTAAAGTATAGGGAACTTAAAATATGCTCAAAAACATCTCGGATGTCGGTTCGTTTGGCCGTACGATCGCGTTGTTCGGTTAATTACGACGAAACACGAACGGACACGAAAAACGATCCAAATTACGCGACGAATGGAATTTTATCAAGCCAACCACTCAAATAAAATATTTTAATGATTACATAAATTTTTGGATGTCCGGATATATTCAGAACGTAAGATATGCGCGAAAATGCAAACTTATGCACTTTTTGACAATTTTAGTCCCTATTGATCAAGAAAGTTTATTTTTGCGCACCAAACACCTCAAAGCCTATTTCTAAGCTATGTAAAGGATATTTAGGTCATGTTTAACTTATGATCAAGTTCCGGAATGTTCGTTACAGTACGAATCAGCATACTTTTGCAGTTTGTCGAAATTAGTCCCTGTAAGCGAATGAACTTGATTTTGACATACCAAACCATCCAAAACTTATTTATAAGTTATGTAAAGGTTATTTAAGGTATGTTAAGCCTATTTTACTATTCTGGAGTGTTTGTCGCGTTAAAATGATTACGTTTAGGCATCAGTTCGCGTATAACCTTCCAGAAAGCGATTTAAAGCTCGAAATCGAACAAAAATTGACATGTGCAAATGATACACATATTTTTACAAATCCCAAGTATGAAACACAATATTTCATTGATTTGGTATTTGTTTGATGGTCGCAGAGGCACAGATGTTACAGTCTCCCCTACTTTAGGAAATTTCGTCCTGAAATTTATTCGTAGGAGTCTGTCTGCGACATTGTGTTAAATAATTGTCTTGCATGGAATCTAGGGTGTTTATCTATTTGTGTAGAATAATCCATCAAAGATATGCAAGGCATAATCCTGTCATTTCCCTCAACGGATATTCTTCAGAAGCGAAAATGAACGGATGAAGTCATTTTCCTCAACGGGTTCTTTAGAAACGGAAATGGGGGAATAATGAAAAGGACATTCTTTTCCCTCAACGGACATTCTTTAGAAACGAAAATGAACGGACGTAGTCATTTTCAACGGGTATCCTTCAGAAATGGAAATGAAGGAATAAACAAAAGGACATTCATTTCCCTCAACGGACATTCTTCAGAAACGAAAATGAACAGACGGAGTCATTTTCAACGGGTATTCTTCAGAAATGGAAATGAAGGAATAAACAAAAGGATATTCATTTCCCTCAACGGACATTCTTCAGAAACGAAAATGAACGGACGGAGTCATTTTCAACGGGTATTCTTCAGAAATTGAAATGAAGGAATAAACAAAAAGATATTCATTTCCCTCAACGGATATTCTTTAGAAACGAAAATGAACGGACGGAGTCATTTTCAACGGGTATTCTTCAGAAATGGAAATGAAGGAATAAACAAAAGGATATTCATTTCCCTCAACGGACATTCTTCATAAACAAAAATGAACGGACGGAGTCATTTTCAACGGGTATCTTCCAAAATGGAAATGAAGGAATAAACAATAGGATATTCATTTCCCTCAACGGACATTCTTCAGAAACGAAAATGAACGGACGGAGTCATTTTCAACGGGTATTCTTCAGAAATGGAAATGAATAGAGTAAACTCAAGACACATGACAAAACTTGCTGTGGTTTCTGTGCACAAAATTCCATAGTTATGTATGCATCCATAATTACGTAATTCCTTGCATAGAAATCATAGTTTGTTTTATAATGTGAAGGGGATAGAATTTGAACAAGGTCGAGACAACTTTGATTTGGTCAACACATAAACACATAAACACATAAGCACATAATTGTTTTCTTGGTTATTAATTTATTATCAGTTTGTTATTAATTGTTATTAACTTGTTATCGATTTGAACATGGGTATTCAAGGTATACCAGAAACTCAGTCGATGGACTTCAACGTCCACAAGAATCTATCTGAAAAGATAGGACGATCTTCCAAAAATTCGATTTCGTTTACAAGGAAACGAAATATTCGAATTAAGGTAAACAACAATTAAGGACTTACGGAAATACCCCTAGGTACCCTATTAAGGATCTATAGTGGTACTTTGGGTATTCGTCCAGAGTTGTAACTTGCGCCTTGTACTTCGTTTCCTTGGAAGAAACGGGTACTTAGGATTTTCATGGAAAACACAAGAGATCATAAAATGGAAGAATTTTGGGGGGTAGTCTATTCTTCAAGGAATACGATTCCTTGATTGTCGGTATTGTAGGGGATATGTTGTTTATACATGCAACCACATAAATACATTGCAATGTAAATAAAAGATTTATTTATAAACAATAACAACTATTTTATAGACCTTGACAACAAAAGAAAATAATACATATGGCTTGATTATTTCTAATCAATGTCGTCTTCTAATCGGTCAGATGCTTATCCCTGCGCTGGATTCGCATTAGCAAGCTTTGGGCAATTTCTTCGGAAATGGCCCATCTCGCCACAGTTGAAGCAAGAACCTGGTGGAAAACGAGCTTGAGCAGGATTGCTGCCAGCTTGATTTGGTGCAGCTGCAGCTGGGCAAACTCTTGCTGTATGACCTATAAGTCCACAAATTTGGCATTTGCGGCACTTCACACTGGCATGATGATGAAGGCTACATTGGTTGCACAAGGGTTCAGTTCCATTGTATGGCTTCCTAGCAGGGGGTTGAGCTGGTTGGTTGGGGACAGCTTGATCATTGTGAGTAAACACGACGAAGTTCTGAGAAGCCTTTCGCTTCTTGGACTTCTTGGAGGATTCAGTCTGCTCCTCCTTTGGTTTCGATTCCTCGATCGGTTTCTTGTCGCCCTTTCGGAAAAGTTTACCTTTCCTGATCTGAGATCCAGTCAAGGTAGCAGATAGCTCAATGGCCTGTCTAACTGTAGTGGGGTTGCTACCAGTAACAATGTCTTGTACTGAGTCAGGGAGGCCATCAATGTACTTTTCGATTGCCTTATCCAAGGGCGTAACCATGTTTGGGCATAACAGACTTAACTCCTTATAACGGTCCGTGTAGGCTCGATGCTCACGGCTATCTTGCTTAAGATCGTCGAATTCCCTTTCCAATGCCCTGATTTCATGACGAGGACAGAATTCCTTCATCATCAGAGCTCGAAGCTCTTCCCATGTTTGAGCCAGTGCCACATCGGCACCCCTATCTCTCATCACACCATTCCACCACGTCAAAGCTCGTTTCTTAAAGACACTAGATGCGAATTCAACCTTTCGCTTGTTTAGACACTGAACATGTCTGAAGGTGCTCTCTAGACTCTCGAACCATTGCAGAAGTGCAGTCGCTCCTTGAGACCCAGAAAATTTTGATGGCTTGGCAGAATTGGATGTCTTGAAGTTACAGGGAGCATTATTGTTGTTATTGAGGGCTTGGTTAGATTGAACAATGATGTTTGGGATTGTAGCACCCATTTGCTGCGTAATGATAGCTGCCAGTTCTTCATTAGGTATCTGATTGTCACATCGAGGAGGCATTCTAAAAGAGGAAGCATGAGAGAAAACAAGTGAAATGGCATTGGGTAAGAATAGGTTGTTGCAATTACCGACCAAAAAGCATGGGTGATGGTCATTTGTTCGAACCACGAAGCAAACAAACGACACACAAAGGCTGAATCAAAGTAAATAGGTCCTCATAATGTATCGCGAATACATGCTTTAGCCTATAAGTGGACACTCACCCCAAGAGTTCCCAGGTAAGAGTGACTGGTCTGATTATGTGGATTTGTACGAACACTCTAGCCTTAGACAGAAAACTCAGGATACAGGCACCCACCCTTCCAGATTGCACGTGTTCACATTAATAAGACCCAAACTTTGACAAGATTTTGAAAACTTTGAAGGTTCAAAACCTTATAATAAATCATCCTAGAACAGATGATTAGTTTTCAAAGCAGATTCGAAATTTGTGTTCTTGTTGTGGTTGTGGTTGTCACCTAAAGATAGGCGACGGTATTGTTTTATGGCTAAACGCAAGTAAACTCGCGTTAGGGTCGTAGGAAGGTTATAGTCTAGGTCAAATCATTACTAATAACCTAATTCCCTATAACCATGAGCTCTGATACCAACTTTTCTGTCACACCCCGACCGCGTTAAAACAACAAAACGCGGTGGAAACGTCTGGGAGTGTCGTAACAGAATCATTGTTTCACAACACATGGATAAAATTCTGTTTTATTGAATTAAATGTATTACATTGCATTGAAATTAGAAACAAAACATGAACAAATAGACTTCCATTGTTATTAATTCACTAAGGCCTCGTCCATTCCTATGTGAGCATATATCAATATCATCGTCAAACATCATCAACTATGGTACCTGAAACACATGTGAAAATACGTCAGCATAAAAATGCCGGCGAGTACATAGGTTTTATGTGAGTGTCAGATTCATGGCTCGTTTACATTTTGAAATATTTGAACAACTTTGTTAATTGATAAATAGAAAACTTAGTTTTGTAAAATGTTTGTAAGTAAAATTGAAATAACCAAGTCAAAACAGATTAGTTTTATAAAACCTTGATGCCATGAATCTTAACTCCAAAACATTTTTTTTATGTAGACCCAGATCGAATATCGTTTTTGTAATAAAACTCGAATGGTTTATATTGATAGAAAAACCTTGTAATATAACTTTGTTTTGATAACCTTGCCCAAGTGATCTACATAACGCAACGAAATATAATGTGTTAAAAGCACTTATATATAGGAAGTACCAGCGGCGTATCCAGCATGCTTTTAACACATTACACCCGCCCCATTACCTAATCACTTCCCTAAACCAACGGTTCAAACAGTTCCAAACGGTTCACATAAATCAAACAGTTACAAATGGTTCACATAAATCAAACAGTTACAAACGGTTCACATAAATCAAACAGTTACAATCGGTTCAAATAAATCAAACAGTTACAAACAGTTCACATAAATCAAACAGTTACAAATGGTTCAAAACGTAAAACAATGTGTCCATATGCTGGATGAACATATGTAACAAAATGTAATTATGAAAATCAATGTGCTAGCATGCTAAGTGAGCATACATAGCAAAACATAAGGAAATCATGTATTGTCTACGTACTAATGAACATAACAAGTATATGATATAAAAGCATGAAAAGTACAAAAGTAACAAGTAGGCACATGTGTATCACCCCAAAATAGTTTAAAAACAGTAAAAGAGGGGACTATGTACTCACTTGAGAATGCTTAGAATTCTTGAATAACTACCAAGCAACGCTAGAGGGATCACGGAAATAAATCAGCACCTAATATAGGTAACTACATTAATAAACCAGACCTAAATCGGAAGAACGGATAGGATGAGGTTTCGTAAACCAATGAGTATTGGAACTTATATGATATGGTTTAACTATAGGATTGTTTTCTGACCCGAATGAGTCGTTCAAAAGAGCTTTTGCTCGATACGAAAGGCGGAAACAGACGTATCAAGTTCAATTCAGCTAGATATACACTTTAAACTGTCTTTTGATTGATTTGACAAAGTTTAACAGTGAGTTGACACTTCGACAGCAGTTCGGTACTCAAGTCGGAAAAATTACAAATGACAAGGCACGATGGGTATTTATAGGAGAGCTAATTTCGCACGGAATACCACAAACGAAATTAGATCTCATGCGAAATTAGATTTCGTGCGAAATCATCACTTAATTTCGTGCGGAATTACCAATTTTTAATTTCGTGCGAAATCACCTTCAAACCCATATTTGACAGATTTCTCGAATAACGTGCCCTGATCTATCTAAATACATACAAGACTCGATACAAGATGAAGTCGACAGACGTATGCACCAACAGACTCCCCCTCGGATGTTGACGAAGTCTTCGGTGTCGAGTCTTCAATCTTCAATCTTTATCAGTCCTCTCGAACTCTTTTGAAGTATCTAACAATGTAAAACATCCTCAATCTCTTCTTTTCTCTTCTTCTCTGCTTTCCCATAATCGTGATCCTAGCTCTATCTTCTTTCTATCTTCAAGATCTCGATCTGGCTTTTAACTCACTCTAATTCTCTTGATCAGATCTGTTGATTCCTTAAGTTCATCATCATCATCATCTTGCATGAACTTTAGTTTCAGGATCAGAATCTGGCTTTATTCATCTTCAGACTCCCCCTATCAATAAGCTGGAATCAGGATCATGACCTGGCACATATGTTCAGAATCGAAACCTGGCTCTCTAATTACAGACTCCTCAGGAATCAATAACCTAGCGTACCTGTACATCCACTACCTCAAAATAAATTTCACAAATTTAACAATTTGACAAATTTATTCTCTGCTAACCATTTGTAGAAACAAAAACAATCGAAGAGTGATTTTACAATGTAAATTTCTGACGTACCACTTGTATACAAAACATTTTTAAACACATTTCTATTTTAACCAACTCCCCCTAACTGATTGTCCATCATGTTTAGCACTTGGAATTTTGAAACTCAGCTTTTGTTCATCAGTTGTCGAAAATCTTTTTTTATTTTTCAAAATTTATGCTAAAACACACTTAAAATCTTTTTGGATTTTTTTGAATTAAAATGAAATGCAGTAAAGAAATATTTACAGACAGTATTTTTGTGAGTTTGTGTAAGAGGATCATATCAGTTTCTGAGACAAATCACTAACACCGTTAAGCTTTAAACATTTTTAGTTCTAAACAATTCACCTAGATTGTCACTATACTGATCCACTTTAAACTTTCACACAAAGTTCAATTGTTCCGAGATATGAGATTAGTGTTTTAATAGACTTAAACTTATTCGCGTGTCCCACCACTTGAATATACTCCCATATCCAGATCCCAATATTCAGTCTTACAGGTGAGTATACCTGGATGATATATGTTAAAGGGTTAAATGCGAAACCATGAGAGCTCAGGCTATTGCTTCCGCAAAATCAGAGAGATGATGGTTCGACTTTAGGTGTGTTCCCTTTAGAGAATCTTTTCTTCAACAGCACATGATTAGCATTTTTCAATGTTTCACCATTTTTTGTACTGAGGGCGAGCTTTAAGATTAAAGCATATGCAAAGTATTATACAGGGACTAGGCCATTGCTTCCGCAAAATCAGAAATCCCGGGATAATACCCCAGATATCACTGAGTATAAAGACCTAGTATCTCAGAAAGAGGGACCTTTCAAACAAGATTTCGGGGGTTACCCATATATCAAAGAGATGTTCCCCACGAGATAAGAAAGTATGACATTTAGATTTATATCTCAAACACAATCTACTGAATGTATAAAAACCTACTGGCATATCCACAGTGAGATCGTTTATCAAATTAAACTTTCCAATTCTTTAGCGTGTTGTTAAAGTCCACTGATGTACTATCATTTCCTCTTTTCCTCTTTTTCACAACAAAACTCATTTTGTTTTTATCATGTTTTTGGATTCTCAAATTTTTAATGTTTTTGAATTTTCTGAAAATTCTTACTCCCCCTAAAATTCAAAATCATGTAAAGAAATTTGAAATCAAACTTTACAAATAAAGTGACAACTGTTGTGAATTGCTTCAATTCGCCATCCACTTAGCATAAACAATCAGAACTCCCCCTTACAACAAACTATTTTCCAATTATGATTTCAAAACACTTAAGTTTGTTTTAATCAAAATGGTTTTTCTGGAAAATAAGTTTTGTTGATTTTACCATTTGTAAGTCGGGGATAACTTCATCACCTTGTTTTCAACTACTTGTAGGTTCACAAACCAAATACACCAATTGTAAAAATAAGATATGACAAATTCAAGATAAAACTACCACTTGTAGAAAATCAAGTACAACTTAATGTCCCTGATTAACCACTTGAAGATCGAAATATCACAGTTACCAACCTGTGAATTTCTCAAGAAAGATGCCGATTCCTACTCCCCAATTACCAACCTGGGAGTTCCGGCAAGTCAGGTTTTTCAGTTAAAGAGATTCTCCCAAGCCTGACTGACCTTGGGAGATTCCGAGTCATCAACACTCGGTTTCTTACCTTTCCTCTTCTTCTCATAGAATTCCTTTACCCCTTTTGCCTTCCCATCAATCATTTTTCCAAAAATATGTTTCACTTTGGGGTTAAAGGCTTTTTCAACATCAAATTCCTTCTTTTCAGAAAAGAATTGATTTGAAATCTCAATTTTACCAACTTTTTGTTTAAAATTTTCAGCCCGCAATGGTTGAAAATTTGCATCATCCATTGGCGGAACTGATTTTTCATCTTTTGAATCAACTTGTGGCTCCTCTGATTTTGTGGAATCAGATTCATCGCCAGAAGATAGCTCCTCTGACTTTGACGAATCAGAATCATTGCAAGAACTATCATCAGACTTCTTAACAATCCACTTTTGGTTGTCAAAATTTGCTTTTCTCTTGTAAAACCTCTTTGAACACTCACCAATCTCAAATTTTGAATTTTCAAAAACTTTAAATTGTTTGATTGGTGAATCATTCTCAACCATCTTTTCTTTCAGTTTACGAGATATTTCCTGTTTTGATTGAATTGCCTTAGGACAATACTTGGCAATATGACCAATTGTTTTGCATTGAAAACAGGTTCTCGTTTCTTTCATCTGATCAGCAAACTTCATTTCTTCTTGCTTCTTGGCAAGGAATTCTTTATTCGACTACTTTCTGAACAAATTTTCTTTCTTTTCTTCAGAAGATGTACCTGAAACAAATATCATTTTTTATTTAAAATCTCGAACATATTTTTCATTTTTATAATTCTCTGGTGGAATAAAACCTAGTCCTTTCTTTTTGAAATTACCGTTATGTTTTGGTTTCTTTCGATAACCTGAACCAGAACTGTAACCCATTTTCTTGTTTTTCTCTTTGTTGAACTCTTGAGGTGTACTTTTTAGGTTTTTCATTAAGATTTACATCTTTTATTTCAGAAATATTAATTTCTGTTAATTTGAAAACCTTTTTTATCATTTCTGGTTTAACACCTCTTATTGGAAATTCTTCAGCAGAAAATAATTTGTCAGAATCATTCAAAGTGTATGCAACTTTGAATGTTTCATCATTCAAATTAGATTTTGATAACAAAAATTCTTTATTGTAAACTCTTTTGCCCAGTTTGACTTTTGATATTGACGTGTCGGATTCAGACTTTGACTCTGATTTCGACTCCAACTTTGACTCTTCTGACTCATCTTTATCCAACACCTGATCGACCACTTTCTTTATTAACTCGGACTCATGATCAGTGTCAGATGATGTGAATGTGACATCAATGTTTTCTGGCAAGTTAACTGAAGGCTCAGACTCCCACTGTAAGTTGGTTGCCTTTTCGACTCTTTCTGAATTTGGATTTCGTGGAGAATATCCATTTTCAAGTGGGGGTGGACACTTGTTGTAACTGACACTCTGTTTCTTACCAGAAATCTTCACTTCAGTATCCTTTATCTTTTCAGAATTCTTTTCATCAGATATTTCTTCTTCAAAAGCCTTCATGCCTTCAACGGTTGGATAAATCCTGTCAATGACATAAAAAGTACATGAGTAACTTTTTAACAACCTATTTACTCTTTCTGTTTCAATCCTTTGTGTTTCCAATTTCTGTTCAAGAACAACACATTTTTCAATGTAATTGTTGACAACTCTCTACTTTGTCATGAAAGCTCCTTGAAGTGTCTTCATGGCTGTTGCTTGTTCACTGCTTGATTCGTTGTATTGATTCATGGTTTTGTTCAGAACATCGTATGATTCTTTTAGCCTGTTCATGTTGTTAATCAATTCACTGTTTTTCTTCTTTATAATCACACAGTTCTCACATTTCACAGGAATCTTTTGTGCATCAGCTTCTCTATCAACTTTGAAAGCTGGAACTTCTTTGACCTTTCTCTTTATCACTGGAACTTCTTCATCATCACTGCTGACAGATTTTTTAGCTTTCTTCTTTTTCTTTTTAGCTTTTTCATCATCACTGTCACTATCCTCCATCATTCTCAAGTGCTCTTCCATTCTTCTTGCATAATAATTATCACCATTATCACTGTCTTCAGCAACTCGAGCAACAAAAGCTTTGGCTTTTAACTTCTCTTGATCCGAAGAATAAGTATCCCAACTGAAATTTTCCCAACTAAAGCCTTCTGGTAACTTTTCATCTTCTTGATCTATCAGACATGCCTTCCTGTCAACTGAAACATCTTTGTCCCAATTGAAACCTTTCGATGATTTTTTATCTTCTTGATTCACCATACAGGCTCTCTTTGACGATTCTTCAATCTCCTTCCTGGCATGAGCAGTTTGTGGATGTTGTTGATATGGTTGTTGAGCAACTTAATGATAGATTGCTTTCCGATAATAATCATTGTTGTTGAACGGATTTTGAGCTCCACTTGTTTCGCGATTTGTGCACTCCCTCTTGAAGTGTCCCTTTTCTCTGCAACGAAAATAAGTAACTTTAGATTTATCAAAACCTAAAGTAGAAACATTGGCATCACGAAAGTCATCTCTTCCTGTGATCTGTTTGAATTTCTCAGCTCTTCTCAACACACTCGCCAAACACCACTTTATGTCCATTAATTCCATCTCCTCAGCATAAATTTGATCGTAATCCTCTTTTGTCAACATTGGATTCCCAATCTTTCCTACAACTAGACTACCATATGATTCTAACGCCGTTCCCAGCAAAGACATGTGACTTTTAGCAACTTCTTCTGAGTAATCCTGATCATTCTCAAGATTCAATACAATGTTGCGTTGTAATTTCTTGCCATTCTTGGTTACTGACAAGTTTGGATCAAATGATGGATATGACAATAAACTTGTTTTGCTGTTTGACCCTTTAGATGAACCTCCTGATGAACTCTTTACATTGAATGCCGTTTCAACCTTTGGTGACATGCTGGTTTATCACTGTTACCTCCTTTGTAGTAAAGACCGATATCTTGTTCACCATCAAAATCTTTCATTCTAAAAATCTTCCGTTGTTCCATTTCCTAAGCTTCAAGCTTTTCAATGAACTTACTCAGTGTTAGATTCCCAAAATCTTTCTTGTTTCTGAACATCATGAGGTATGTGCCCCAAGTTTCATGTGGCAACGCATTAGCCAGTTTCTCAATCAACTCTTCATTATCCTTTGTGATGCTCACTCTCTTCATGTTAACTAACAAATTGCAGTATCTTTCAATGATCTGTTTGGTGCTCTCAGTTCTCAAACCACGAAATAGATCAAACTCTTTCTTCAGAAGCGATTTCTTGTTCTTGATCATTTCTTTACTTCCAACAAACTTAGATCTTAATGCCTTCCACATTGAATATGCACTTCCATTGTGTTGCAATAAAACTAAGATATCTTCTTTAACAGCTTGTTGCAGTAAACTGATCATCATTTTTACATTTTTGTATTTCTTTTTCTCATCAGCACTTAGGTCTTTAATAGCAATCTCTTCTTTTTCTCATCAGCACTTAGGTCTTTAATAGTCCCTAAGGTATATAAACTACCGATCATACAACTACTTAAACGAAGTGACCATAAGGTATAACCTCGGAAGGTTATTCCCTATACAACTATAGTCACTAAACATGCTTGGTCGGATCCTAAAGATCGACCAAACGGGTCGGGTTCCAAAGTCTAAGCGGTTGTTTAGACCGCTTACCTCACGACCATATATAAGCACTAATCTAAAAGTGACGAGTTAAACATGTTAAAACATGTTTAACGAAGTTTGAAAACAAGTTTGATATAAAAACAAAGGGTTTTGATACCCAAAAATAGTTTGGTTGCAAAATACGCATAAATGCGCATTTTGACCGAAACTATGACTCGTCACTACACCTAATCAATGTGGTAATCAATAGGTATAGTCACACGAGACTATAACCATCGTGATTACGCTTACGTTGCGAAGTTCAAACGAACTTCGTGTTGACCATTGACCGGTCAAAGCAGAAAGTCAAACACTATTTGAGTTTTACGCTTAAAAACGCATAAAAGAACGAAGGAATACTTACAAAGGGTCCAAGCAAGGAAATCTTGATTCAAATTGCTCAGGTATGAAGTGCTAAACCCCAACTTAGAGCAATTGAATCAGATTTGTGAATTGCAAGGAATGAAATTGTGGGGTATTTATAGATTTCGGTCAACCGTTAAGATCGTTCCTCGATTCCCGAGCTTCAATCTCAACCATCCATGTGTGCCCACTGAATTAGAATACCATGGGAGCCTCAAAACAAGCCCATAGACTCATTAAAACCATTTGCAAATCATGGGAACAGCTGGAAATTGATTTTTGCAGGTCTAGGGAGTTTACGCGGGCCGCGTAAGAATCAATGAAGTCTTACGCGCCCCTTCTGAGCCCAAGTTTGGCAGATTGGCAGTTTAGGTCCCTGAATGTGTAAATCTTGGTTTTCGATGCATTTTTGACACGTTTAAGCCCCGTTAACCCCATTTCAAGGCTCTAAAATGAGTTAAAGTATAGGGAACTTAAAATATGCTCAAAAACATCTCGGATGTCGGTTCGTTTGGCCGTACGATCGCGTTGTTCGGTTAATTACGACGAAACACGAACAGACGCGAAAAACGATCCAAATTACGCGACGAATGGAATTTTATCAAGCCAATCACTAAAATAAAATATTTTAATGATTACATAAATTTTTGGATGTCGGGATATATTCAGAACGTAAGATATACGCGAAAATGCAAACTTATGCACTTTTTGACGTTTTTAGTCCCTATTGATCAAGAAAGTTTATTTTTTACGCACCAAACACCTCAAAGCCTATTTCTAAGCTATGTAAAGGATATTTAGGGCATGTTTAACTTATGATCAAGTTCCGGAATGTTCGTTACAGTACGAATCAGCGTACTTTCGCAGTTTGTCGAAATTAGTCCCTGTAAGCGAATAAACTTGATTTCGACACACCTAACCATCCAAAACTTATTTCTAAATTATGTAAAGGTTATCTAAGGTATGTTAAGCCTATTTTACTATTCCGGAGTGTTTTTCACGTTAAACTGATTACGTTTACGCATCAGTTCGCGTATAACCTTCCAGAAAGCGATTTAAAGCTCGAAATCAAACAAGAATTGATATGTGCAAATGATACACATACTTTTACAAATCCCAAGTATGAAACACAATATTTCATTGATTTGGTATCTGTTTGATGGTCGCAGAGGCACAGATGTCACACCGATCATAGCGCGATAGTATGAAGAGCTAATGCTTTCACCCTTCAGATCCGGAGTAATCCCGTGATTCTGCGGAAGTGGGGTACCAATGGGCGTTGCATCAGACATCTGGAACCGGCTCAAGATGTCACCAACATATTTAGCCTAATGGATGAATATCCCGGACTCGGTTTGTTGAACTTGTAGGCCTAAGAAGAAATTCATTTCCCCTGTTGCGCTCATCTCGAATTTTTATTGCATAACACGCTTGAATTGCCTGCACAAAGAATCATTAGTTGAACCAAATATTATATCATCAACGTATACCTGTGCGAACAGAAGATCTCCATCATGTTCTTTGATGAAGAGAGTGCAATCAATAAGACCTCGCCGAAAACCATTCTCCAATAGATAGTTAGATAAGGTTGCATACCAAGCTCTTGGTGCTTGATGTAAACCATAGAGAGCTTTGTTGAGCAACCAAACCCGATCTGGATGAATAGGATCTTCAAAACCCGGAGGTTGTTCGACGTACACTTCTTCTTCAACCACACCATGTAAGAAAGCACTTTTCACGTCCATCTGGTAGACTTTGAATCCTTTAAATGAAGCATAAGCTAGAAAGATCCGAATAGCTTCCAGACGTGCAACCGGTGCATAAACTTCATTGTAGTCAATTCCTTCGATCCGACGAAAACCTTGAACAATCAATCTCGCCTTGTTTCGAATGACTACTCCACGATCCTCCTTTTTGCATTTGAAAACCCAACGTGTGCCAATTTTCTTGTAATTTTCAGGCCTTTCAACAAGCTTCCAAACACCCAGCTCTTGAAACTGTTGCAGTTCTTCCTGCATGGCTTCCACCCAAGAATTATCCTTTAAGGCTTCTTTCCAAGATTTCGGTTCTTCTTGTGAAACATAACAAGCGAAGAACCAATCATTTCGAAGACCAGATTCTCTGATGGCTGAATACAGACCAGCTTTCTGGTTGTTTCTCAGCTGATTACGCGTCTGCACACCACTATGGACATCTCCAATAATATTCTGCTGCAGATGAGTATCATGAATTCTCGATTCCGGAACATCAGGGACACGAGTATCGATACCCAAATTGTTAAAATTAAGATCAACAACCAAATCCACACCAGGCATAGGCGTAGAGGTGGATGCATTTCCTTCAGAGGTGGATGCATTTCCTTCACATGAGGAGTTGCTACAGGGCATAGCAGTGTCTACATTCTGCACATGAGGAGTTGCTACAGAGGCACCTTGAACAGGAGCAACCGGAGCTGAAGTGCCTTCATTCGCATCATGGTATTCATCATCTTCCGATGACAAATTGTAATCAGCAGCATCTTCAAATTCCACATTTTGAACAATGTTATTAACCGAAGTAGAAGCTTGAGGGTCAACAACAATTGGTCGCACCAAAGATGAGTCAACAGCATTTTTTCAATAACATTTGAGCACCTGCAGATGCTTCATCAAAGGTTGGCAGATTAAAGGAGTCGAATAACCCATCATAATCGAACATCCAAGGATCACCCGGAGCTCTAACAGAATTAGTATACCTTTGAACCTTTACTTCATTCCATAACTCAATATTTTTGGTTGTCAAATTCCAAACACGAAAATTTGGAGTGGCATATCCAAGGAAGAAACCCTCGAAAGATTTAGCGCCAAACTTTCTGTGCGGCTCAATCATAGTGCATGGACCGCCAAAAGGTTCTAGGTGAGAAATGTCCGGTTTCCTTTTGTGTAACAGTTCGAAACAAGTCTTGTCATGCCTTTTAACTGTGAGAACTCTGTTTAGCGTGTAGCAAGCAGTAGACACAGCCTCCCCCCAGAATTGAACAGGAAGCTTCGATTCTACCAACATCGTTCTTGCAGTTTCAATTATCGTCCGATTCTTCCTCTCAGCGACACCGTTTTGTTGTGGAGTGTAGCGAGAACTGTATTCATGAAGAATGCCCTTTGAAGTGCAGAACTCATCCATTATGCGATTTTTGAACTCAGTGCCATTGTCGCTTCGAATCCTCTTCACTTTCAAAGTGTACAAATTCTCTAGCAAAGTAAGAAGATTCTTGAGGTTTTCAGCAGTTTCACTCTTGTGCGCCATAAAAGCCACCCAAGAAAATCTAGAGTAGTCATCAGTAACCACCAGACAGTAAGCATCCCCAAAGGTTGTCTTGTGTTTCATAGGTCCGAAGAGGTCCATATGAAAACGTTCGAGAGGCATGCTAACAGTGTTGACTTTCTTAATCAGGTGAGATTTCTTCGTTTGCTTTCCCTTCTGGCACGAAACACAGACATCTTGCAGATGAAAACTTCTCACAGGCACACCATTCACAATATTGTTTTTCACCAAATGGTTCATTTTCGTCAAGTGAATGTGCCCCATTCGTCTGTGCCAAGATATAGACTCCTTTTTCTGTGGCTTTCGAGACAAAACATGTGACTTGTGCAGATGTCGTAATCGCTTGGTTCATATCAAGAATATAAATGTAGGAACGTTTTAGTGACCGAAACGAGTCGTTCAGAGGTATTCTACTCAATATGAAAGGCGGAAACAGGCATATTGAGTTTGATTCAGCTAGATATTCACATTAAATGTCTTTCTGATTGAATTGACAAAGTTTTACAGCGAAACAACACTTCGGCAGCACTTCGGCTCCGGAAACACACATACACGAATGTCCCAAACGAAATTACATGGCAGCTATTTATAGGCTTCCTAATTTCGCACCAACTGTTCACACGAAATTACTTCATGCAAAATTAGGGTTTCACACGAAATTAAGTCTCATGCGAAATTAACATCTCACACGAAATTACTAAGTAATTTCGTGCGAAATTACCTCTTTATCATTTCATGTGAAATTACCTTTTAGCCTATTTTGACAATTTCCTCGAACTACGTGCCATGATCTATCTATACTAATACAAGACTCGATACAAGATGAAGTCGACAGACGTATGCACTAACATACTCCCCCTCGGATGTTGACAAGTCTTCAGTGTCGAGTCTTCAACGTCTTCAGTCTTTATCAGTCTGTCTGCTCTCTCTGAAGTATTTGACAATGTAAAACTTCCTCATGCTCCTCTCTTCTCTTTTCTTCAACACCAACAGACCCTTAAGTGTCTTCAGACTCCCCCTTTCGATATGCTGGGATCGCAGTCTGGCTTTTTGAAATCACAAAGTCCTCAGGTATCGGAACCTGTCTCTCTATCATTCAGAATCAGGATCGAAAACATGTCTATCCTGCACATTCTCTACCCCACAATAAATTTCACAAATTTAATATTTGACAAATTTATCTATCACCTGCAGAAATAGAATGATATAACAATTAAATGATTTTGATAACCACTTATAGGAAAAACATCCAAAATCTTTTCTTATTAACACAAACTCCCCCTCATGAAATGTTCATTAAGTTTAGCACCTGGAATTTTTTGAAACTCAGCTTTTCTACCTCAGTTGTCGAAAATCTTTTTGAATTTTTCAAAAGTTTATGCTAAAACACACTTAAAATCTTTTTGAAATTTTTATTTTGTTAGAAATACAATAAAGAAATATTTACAGACAATATTTTTGTGAGTTTGTGTAAGAGGATCATTTCAGTTTATGAGACAAATCACTAACACCATTAAGCTTTAAACAGTTTAAGTTCTAAACAATTCACTTAGATTTTCAGTATACTGGTCCACTTAAATTTTCACACAAAGTTCAACTGTTTCAAGATACGAATTAGTGTTTTAATGGACTTAAACTTATACGCGTGTCCCACCACTTGAATATACTCCTGTATCCAGATCCCAATATTCAGTCTTACAGGTGAGTATACCTGATGATATCTGTAAAGGGTTAATTGCGAAACCGTGAGAGCTCAGGTCAGAACTTCCGTTTGTGCAGAGAGATGACGGCTCACCTTTAGGTGTGTTCCCTTTAGAGAATCTTTTCTTCGACAGCACATGATTAGCATTTTTCAATGTTTCATCATTTTTTGTACTGAGGGCGACGCTATATTTCAAGCAAATGCAAAGTATTATACGGGGACTAGGCCATTGCTTCCGCAAAATCAGAAGTCCTGGAATAATACCCCAGATATCACTGAGTATAAAGACCTAATATCTCAAAAAGAGGGACCTTTCAAACAAGATTTCTGGGGTTACCCATATATCCAAGAAATGTTCCCCACGATATAAGTAAGTTTGAAATTTTAGGTTTATATCTCGAAAACAATCTACTGAATGTGCAAAAACTTACTAGCACATCCACAGTGAGGCCGTTTATCACATTTGACTTTCCAATTTTTTAGCATTTTGTGATAGTCCACTGATGTACTATCATTTCCTCTTTTTCACAACAAAACTCATTTTTGATTTTATCATTTTTTGACTTTTTCAAGTTTTCTAATGTTTTTGGATTTTCTGAAATTTCTTACTCCCCCTAAAATTCAAAATCATTTTAAAGAAATTTGAAAAACAAACTATACAAGTAGATTGACAACTGATATCGAAACGCTTCAATTCTGCATCCATTGGTCATAAACAATCAAAACTCCCCCTTACAACAAACTATTTTCCCATTATGATTTCAAAACACTCAAGTTTGTTTTAATCAAAATGGTTTTTCTGGAAAATTAGTTTTGTTGATTTTTTCCACTTGTAGGGAAAAGGTCAATTCATCACCTTGTTTCTTAATCACTTGTAAAAATTTAACAATTTTAGATTCATCAGCAATTTTCACTAGTAAAAAATCAGAAACAAATTAATGTCCCTCATTTATCACTTCTACGTCAAACCAATTACCACTTGTAGGTCTGCATGATCAAACCTGATACAAAGAATGATGCCGATTCCTGCTCCACTCTTACCAACCTGGGAGCTCCGGCAAGTCAGGATTTTAACACAGACACCCAAGCCTAACCAGCTTTGGGTGTAATCACATCATCTTCACTCGGGGTGTAGGTTGCCTTTTTAGATTTACAAAAATCTTTAACCCCTTTAACCTTCCCCTCGACCAGTTTTCCAAAAATCTTTTTAACATTTCCGTTAAAAGCTTTTTCGACATCAAATTCTTTCTTTTCAGAATAGAATTGATTCGAGATCTCATCCTTTCCAACTTTTGTTTAAAATTTTCAGTCCTCAATGGTGGAAAGTTCTCATCATCCATTGAAGGCACTGAGTTTTCTTCTTTTATCTCAACTTGTGGCTCCTCTGACTTTGTGGAATCAGATTCATCGCCAGATTTCACCTCAGATTTCTTAACAACCCATGTTTGGTTGTCAAAATTTCCCTTCGTTTGTAAAATCTTTTCGAACACTCACCAACTTCATATGTAGAATTTTTAAACACTTTAAATTTTTTCAGTTGGTGGTTCAGTTTTATCAACTACTTTTTCTTTGAGTTTTTCCGAGACTCCCTGTTTAGTGTTGGTTGCCTTTGGACAGTTCCAGGCAATGTGACCAACTTCTTGACATCTGTATCAAGTTCTAGTCTCTTTTCTCTGATAAGCTTCATTCTTTACAATCTTCTGTTTTTCAGCTAAGTACTCTTTGTTTGATTGTTCCCAGAAAGTGCTCTTCTTTTCATCCTCAGCAAAAGTATCTGAAACAAATTTTGTATTTGTTTTAGAAATTTTCTCATTTTTATGATTTTCTGGTGGAATAAAACCCAATCCTTTCTTTTTGAAATTACCGTTATGGTTTCGTCTCTTTTGAAAACCAAAACCAGAACTGTAACCCATTTTCTTGTTTAATCGTTGTTTAATTATTGAGGTGTAAGGTCTAGGTTTTGCAGAAAGATTTTCATCTTTTATTTCAGAAATATTAATCTCTGTTAATTTGAAAACCTTTTTTGTAATTTCTGGTTTAACACCTCTTATTGGAAATTCTTTATCAAAATATAATTTGTCAGAATCATTCAAAGTATAAACAACTTCAAAAGTTTCGTCATTCAAATTAGATTTTGATAACAAAAACTCTTTACTATAAACCCGTTTTCCCGATGACTTTGAACTCTTGACAGACGAACTAGAACTTTCGACTCGGACTGTGATTCTGACTCCTCATCCTTATCCAACACTTGATCGACCATCTTTTTTATTAACTCAGACTCATGATCTGTGTCGGACGCTGTGAATGTGATGTCAATATTGTCAGGTAACTCATCGGTTATCTTGGACTCTAACTTTATATTGACTGCTTTTTTTACTTGTTCCTCATTTGGTTTTCTAGGCGAATACCCTTCCCAAATCGGAGGCGGACACTTGTTATAATTAACACTCTGTTTCTTACCAGTATCCTTCTTCTCAGACTTCTTGTCTTGAAAAACTTCAAAACCTGCAACAGTTGGATAAATTCTGTCAATCAAATAATCAGAACATGAATAACTTTTCAGTAATCGTCTAATTCTTTCATTTTCAACTTTTTCAATTTCCAGCTCTTGCTTCAACTTAGCACATTCTTCAATGTAGTAATTGATCTCTTTTTGATTGGACATCATTGTTGCATTCATCATGGTCAAAGCATCTTCTCTTTCTGAGTTTGTCTTCTGCAAACTATTCACGGTTCTGTTCAACACTTCGTATGACTCTTTCACATACTTAACATCAAACAATAACTTCTCTTTCAACTTATCCAGTTCACTAAATCTCTCATCTTTTTCTACACACTGTTTGCAGGGTTCTAAACATGTAAGACAAGGTTTTGTGACTTCAACAATTTTTTCAATCTCTACGATCTTTTCAACTTCCACCATCTTTTCAACTTCAACAATCTTTTCGACAACTTTAACTTCTTTCTTTTCTCCAGCAGCTCTTCTCTCTTTTAGCTTCTTCAATTTATCTGCAAAATAAAATTCGAAACTGTCAGAAGATAAATGAGTTTTTCCAATGTTTATCTGTTCAATTTCTTCATCATCATCACTAGTGTATGTTGAACAATTTTCTGAAGAAACAAATTCTTCATCTTGACTTTTCTCTTCATCAGCTAACACTGCTATCCATTATTTCATTAATTCTGGCTTTTGAACAATTTGAGCAATGAAAGCTTTAAACTCCATATTCTCTGTCACATACTTATCCCATCTAAAGCCTTCTGCCATCTTTTCATCATCTTGATTCACTAGATAGGCTTTCTTCTTTCCATCTTCAATTTGTTTAGCGTGAGCAGTTTGCGGTTGTTGTTGATGCGATTGTAGAGCAACTTTATGATAAATTGACTTTCTATAATAATCATTATTGCCAAACGGATTCTGAGCTCCACTTGCTTCTCGATTGGTACATTCCCTCTTGAAATGTCCTTTTTCCCTACATCGAAAACAAGTAACTTTAGATTTATCAAAACCCAAAGTAGAGACATTAGCATCATGGAAGTCATCAATTTCTCAGCTCTCCTCAGCACACTAGCCAAACACCATTTAATATCCATCAATTCCATTTCTTCCCCATCGATCTGATCGTAATCCTCTTTAGTCAGCATAGGATTTCCAATCTTCCGCGCAACCAAACTTTCATATGATTCCAAGACGGTAACAAGCAATGCCATGTGATCCTTTGCAACTTCTTCAGAAAAATTTTGTCCATTCTAAAGATGCAATGCAATGTTGCAGTGTAGCACATGATCGTTACCATTTCTTGAACTCTGAACACTTGGATTATTAGTCGGATATGAAGAGAATCCACTGGACTTGACTAAACTTTGGTTGATTGATCCGGATCCTGATGAGTTTTCTGCACTGAAAGCAGTTTGGATCTTTGGACTGGCTTCAACCGTTTGAACATTTCCTTTATAGTACAGTTTGATGTCTTGTTGATTGCTTGAACTATTCATTCTGGCAATCTTTTGCTATTCGAGATCTTGTCCCTCAAGTTTTTCAATAAACTGTCCAATAGACAATCTACTAAACTCTCCATAATTCTTCAAAATCATGAGATATGTGCCCCATTCTTTCTGTAGTAACGCGTCAGCTAACTTTTCAACCCATTCATCTGGAGTTTTAGTAATTTTCAACTGAGACATTGAACGCACAAGATGACAATATCTCTCAATGAGAGTCTTTGTAGTCTCCCCTGGCACACTCATAAACAACTCAAACTCCTTCTTCAACAAAGATTTTTTACTCTTAAGCATTTCTGCACTTCCTTCAAATTTCTTTTTAAGTGCATCCCAAATCGAATAAGCACTACCATCATGCTGAAGCAAAACAAAAATATCCTCTTTAACAGCTTGTTGTAAAAGACTAATCATCATTTTCTCTCCTTTATAACTATCTCTCTCTTTGTCTGAAAATTCTGAGATGATTTATCAACATTCAAAGCAGTCTGTGGTCTAACATACTTGGTTTCAATACTTCCCCAAGATCTCAGATGATTTGCTTGAACCCAGTTCTCAAACCTTTCTTTCCAGCTATGGTATTCTTCAATACCCATTAGCTTCGGGGGTTTTTGAAAAGTTCATGTTTCATATTCCATATTCATGTTTTGAGCAATGACAACTGGAGTAGTCGGGGATGAAGCAAATGCGTTATAGAACTCTTCTTCCATGATTTGGTAACAGATTTCAAAATCAGTCACTTTCAAACGAAATCACTTCTTTCAAACAAAATCCCTCCAAGCGAAATTAACCTGTTCAAGCGAAATTATCTGCACAACAACTTTCAAACGAAATTATAGTTCGAGCGAAATTAGGATCTTCAAACGAAAATAGTAATTTCGTGTGAATCCGGCCAAACGAAATTTAATTTCGCATGGAATTATCTTGATTTCAAACGAAATTAACTTCTTTGAAATGAAATTGTAATTTTGTGTGCAATAGCACAAACGAAATTACAATTCCAAGCGAAATCAGTGACAATTTCAAACGAAATTAGCTAAAAAAAATAATTCCGTGCGAAATTAAAATGTAATTCCACACGAAATTATGCTGATGTCATCATTTCGGTCCATTTTTTGTCAAATTGATCAGGTTATAGCTCGATTTTAGGTCCAATTTTTTCAAGGGTTTGTTAAAACACAATTTCGCTTATATTGTGAGAAATTCAGATCATTTTAACTGTAAAAACTTGTTCAATTTAGAAAAGAAAGGTGTAGAAGTTAGAAAATTTGATGAAATCAGGCTGAATACGATAGAACTCCTCCTCCTGAGCTCTGATACCACTTGTAGGAACGTTTTAGCGACCGAAACGAGTCGTTCAGAGGTATTCTACTCAATATGAAAGGCGGAAACAGACATATTGAGTTTGATTCAGCTAGATATTCACATTAAATGTCTTTCTGATAGAATTGACAAAGTTTTACAGCGAAACGACACTTCGGCAGCACTTCGGCTCCGGAAACACACATACACGAATGTCCCAAACGAAATTACATGGCAGCTATTTATAGGCTTCCTAATTTCGCACCAACTGTTCACACGAAATTACTTCATGCGAAATTAGGGTTTCACACGAAATTAAGTCTCATGCAAAATTAACATTTCACAAGAAATTACTAAGTAATTTCGTGCGAAATTACCTCTTTATCATTTCATGCGAAATTACCTTTTTAGCCTATTTTGACAATTTCCTCGAACTACGTGCCATGATCTATCTATACTAAGACAAGACTCGATACAAGACGAAGTTGACAGACGTATGCACTATCAATAAAGATCATTAACCCTTGGAGCCGATAAGAGAATCCATTCTTTAGGAATTTTGAAACCAGGCTTCAGCACATAACAACCAGCATCATCAAAATGCACGGTGAATTTCTTATCGCAAATCTGCGAAACACTCAGAAGATTGTGACCAATCTGACGAACATAATTGATCTTATCGAAACACACAACACCATTGGAGATCATTCCTTCTCCAGTGATATATCTGCCTTTGTCTCCAGCAAATGCGACATAACCTCCTCTAATGTTTTTCACATCATAAAGAAGTCGTAATTCGCCTGTCAGGTGCCTAGATGCTCCACTGTCAACAATCCAATGACTATTAACAGTTCCTCCTGGAACATCCTGCACATTTCATTCAACAATTAGTTGAGGTTGGGGACCCAGGCCTTAGTTGTCTTGGGTCGTCCCTGAGCATCACGAAATGTGATCTCGATTTCTTGATGATTCTGAAAAGTAGCACCTCCCCCCTGAACTTTCACCCGTTTTAGGTTTCCAAGTCTGATTTTGTTTACCAGATTGAGTTTTATGAAAATATTTTGAAATTTCTGGTTTTAACGGTGGTTGTGATGAACTTGGTTCCTTTTTAACCGATTTGACTTCCGATTTTAAAGCCTTTTCAATCGTCTTGACGTTTTGACGTCGTTGTTTTGTTTCTTGTTCTTTGACGGTTCGCTTATCATGTTTTGGTGAAACAGAACAACGTTGTTGGTGACCTTTTTCAGGAGGGACTCTGTCAACAAATTTTTCTTTCGGAGTATTTGTACAGTTTTTTATAATATATCCAAACTCCCCACATTTAAAGCAAGTTCTCCTTTCAACAAACTTAGGATATTCCGATTGACGAACAGATGTCGAACCTGTAGAACCTGAGGTACTTGCTCTTTCATCACACCCATTTGTGTGTTGAGTGTAATTATTTTGACTGTTACGTTTTAAAATTTTGACTTGTTGGACAAAATCGGTATTTGATTTATTTTCAAAAGTCTCAATTTTATCAGTACCCTTTGATGTTACAAATTTGACATCACTGCTTTTCTTCTTGTAACGAGCTCCTTTTGTTTCAAACTTTGATTGAGAAACTTTAGGCTTTTGAGCTCGCTTTTCTTGCTGTTTACCCTTAGAAGCAATAGGTTGTTGCTTTGTTGGTAATCTTTGATTTCCAAATTGTTTTCTAATTTCTGATTTTGGAACTGGATCACATTGAGTTACAACAACTCCCGGGATTGTCTTTCCCAAAAACTTACTGGTATTATCTTCGAAAACTTTATCAATCAAAGATGGATTGACGTTTTTAATTGGAAAATCTTTGTCTGAATAGATTTTAGCATCACCGACCAAAGTATACAACACATTATTACTCTTAACGGCAGACCCAGATTCCTTGACATCCTTGACAAGATCTATCACTTGCTTAGCAACAGGTTGCACAACAACAGGAGTAGGAGGATTACAAAGAATATGATTATCAATTGGAATTTCTACTCCTTTCATCTTATTAAGTGATTTATCCTGATCACTCACATCTGATTCATCATCAGACGAATCATAGTCCTCAATAATTGGAGCACTTTGATTCGTAGATGTTGGAGTTTCTGTTTCTTCAGATGAGGTACTTGAGGAACTGTCCGATTTGAACCCTAATCCTGTAGTAACTTCCTCATAATCAAGAGGCACACTTGGTTCAAAACGAGGCATTTCCTTTTCATCGGGCATTTTAGTATAGTTGTGTCTCAAATGTGACAAACGGCAAAATTCCGGTAATTCCGTACAACTTGAACAACTATTTCGACTATTATTTTCGCGTATTTGACTTAACTTTAATTAATTAAAGTCTTGAGAGTCTAGGAATTACTAAAATCATAGTGAAGTATGATAACGCTTCCGTTGCGATTAGAAACAATATCCTAGACTAACAATAGGAACGCGAATAAACGATACTTGTCAGTACTAGTCGCGGTACAGTCTGACACAATGAAAACAAGACATACAGTTATGTCTACACAAATATTCTATAAAAAAAAAGCTTGTCCAAAAATAATATGTGCCTAATTATTTACAAAATTCCAATTAAACCAAATTGTCCAAATCCGCAGAAAAATACAGCAATCGTGCGGAATATACAGCATTCCGTAGAACGAAACAGTAACTGTCCGAAAAACCCAAAAATAAATATTATTTGACATAAATAATATAATGGGTATTAAAAACGACACAAAATCCGCAATCAAATCTTATTGCGTTAAGCTACACGGCTAGTTCAGTAACTGCCAGTCAGCAAAGCCGGTACCGGAACCGTGTCAAAAATAATAAAATTTTTAGTCCAAAAAGTTGGATTAATTATTTGAATAATAAATCAAGTGCAAAAATAATTTTTGTTATGTATTTATCTAAATAAAACACGGTGTCAGTATTTAACCCGGTACAGGACCCGAACCGACTTTTTCACCCGAATTACAAACTAAAAATTTTGGTGAACTAGTTTTACCTAGTGTCACATTACTTTAAAATATTAGAGCTTAAAACCTTGTAGATATTTTTATATAAAATATCAAAGTTCTAAAAATGCTTAAAGTATTGAGTTTAAACAATAATTTTATAAAAAAATTCAGCAAAAATCCCCTTCCCTTGGCTGATTTTCGAATTGGTGGGCCCCTCTCAATGCCACCATTGTTTAACTTGTTGTGTTGGAACTAGGAGAGCATGATTAGTGTAGCTTTAATCCAAGTAAACCTTCCAACACTCCACCTTCTCTTTCATAATCCCAAAACCATCAAAAATTTTTACTACTCTTCCACTCTCTCTCTTAAAAATTTCGGCCAAACCAAACCACCCTCACACCAACTTCATTTCAAACTTCAAATTCAAGAGTTCTTGCACATATGAAGATCCATGGATGAAAGAAGCTTCAAGGGTGTTTAGAAAAGCTATTAGGAGCCTTCTTGGTGGAACTTGAAGTTTAAAATCATCAAGATTTTTCTTATCTTCATCCTTATTTCCTAGCAAAAATTGTAAGAACACTACACTAGTCTTACTTCTATCTTGATTTCTTTTACAAGTTCATCATAATCACATATGAAAAACAACAAGAAACAACTAAAAATCATTATTTTTAACCATGATTTTTCTATGATTATGAGATGAACTTGGAGAAATCTAGACTAATAAACTTGAATCTTGGTTATTCTTACTCAAAAAGATGATCTACATACATGCATGTAGGATCAACCAAGATTCATCAACAAAGTGATGAACATGAGTTTTTGATGAACATGCATGCTAGTAAAATGTGAAAAACCATTTAAAAACAAGAAAATAAATTTTTGAAAAAATTTGTTGAATAAAGTTTCCATTTCTGGAAAGGATCAAAAGCAAGAAATATGTTAGTAGTAAACATTTTGAATACGTATTTATGCTTCAAATGACTTTGTAAGACATCTAAAACAAGAGTTTTTCATAAAATCTCGTTTTACAAATTTTTGGCAAAAATAAGGAATAAAGTTTCCTTTTTGGGAAAGTTAAGAACAATATCATGTTCATGCTACTTTCGTTGACAAAATGTGATAGATATTGATACTTGATGATGTTTTGTATTGAAATAATTTGAAAACAAGTTTTGTATAAACTTGGGGAAAATCCATATTTCAAACAAAACCATGGCAAAATTTTTATAAATTTTGTGATGTATTAAAAGTTGTTAAACAAAGAAGTTTGTGACTAAAATTATTATTTGAGGTCTTTAAACATGGTTAAACAATTTTTGGACAAAGTCATAAATCCATGTTTTATAAAAAGATTTCTAAATAAAAATGACAAGTATATATTTTTGGATAAAATGTGTACTTACAAAAATATTCATCAAGTATCATAAGTTTATATATTTTGATATGTACATCATGTGTTAGTTTTAGTAGGAACAAATGCAAAATTATTACACATCCCTAAAAATTACAATAAAATATATATAAACTTGAAAATGAAATAAAATGTCCATCCTTGGACACGAAAACACAAATGGACAAATTCGGACACTATTGGACTATATGGACTTTTGGACAAACAAAAATGGCACAAACAAAGCAAATGGTAAAACGTGACGGACAACACAAACGGGATAAATGATACGGATAAATAAAACCGACAAGTAGTAAATGACTAGAATAAAATACGAACCGTCACACAAGTTTATGCACTAAAATATTCAACAATGGCATAAGTAACAATTTTTATAAAAATTAGATTTTTATAAAAATACAAGTATTACTATTATTATTATTATTTTTATTTTATTTACTAGCCCAAAAATTATGTAGTTTAAAAAGTGGTCTATAAATTAAAATTGGGCTAATGCCCATTTCTCATAAACAAAATTTGGGCTAGGCCCACTTTTACAAAACAATGGACTAAAATGTATTTTTAGTCAAAATTGGGCTAGCCCCACTTTTATAAAATGTTTTGGGCTAAGACCCACTCTTACAAATTAATTTGGGCTTGACCCATATTTTTAAACAAAAGATTATTTGGGCTAGACCCTTAAGCACCAAATACACAAAATGGACTTAAATTCTAAAACATAAATTAAGCCCATTCAAACACAAATAAAATAAAATAAATGTATATATACAAGGAAGTTATATATATATATATGAAAACACAAAAACAAAATACAAGATAGAATATTTGTATGATACACAAAAACAAACCTAAGTGTCTAACTAGATTAGAACACTTGTAGGTCGAGAAACGAACCGCGAACAAGGAATCGAATAGAGATTTGCACGGAACGCAAATCTGTGAGTTCATGTTTTCCCCTTTTACTTTGAATGTTTATAGTTTTAAACTTCGGGGATGTATACATGTTACAAATAGTATGATAATACAATGAAACTATTTTGATCACATGCGGATAGGTGTTTAAAATAAAGGGGCCATTAATGAATAAACAAGTACCGAGGAACAAACGGATAGATCTATTTGGGTTTTGGCAAGCCCCACTCTTAACGACAACGATAACCACGATCGTCAAGAGTGCCTTTGTGTCCAAACTAGTGTCGTTGACACACACGATAAATTGTCAAGGTTTGGTTGCCTCCTATTCGGCATACATATTAGTGTCCTTGCAACACACTAATGATCATACAATTTTTTTTATCATACTATACAAAAACGAATTTTATTACTTCAAATGTTTTGGAGACTCATTTGATGCAAAAACAAAATAACATGAATTCACTCAACTTTTGTTGACGTTTTCAAAATTAACATGTATTACAGGAGATTAGTGCACGGCTTTGGGAAAATATGTTCAAGTGGTTATCAAGAACGCAAGCTTTTGTGATGTCATCCGTTTTTAGTGTTATGTTTTGAACTTTGAATAATGTAGTTAAAGTTGTTGTTGTTTCAAGTTTCAAACAAGACATATGTAATGTAAATTATGGTTTTGAATCAAATGTATGGATGAACATCTTTTATGTTTCAAATATGTTGTTTACTCGATCGATTGTAACGATTGCCGCTCTCGTCACACCTCGCCATACGCTTCCGCACAAACCGAAAATCGGGGTGTGACAGACCTGGTATCAGAGCATCAATTGTAGTGAACTAAGATTCTTTTGAGTCTAGTCTACAATTTTAAAACGATGTTCTTTACAACAAGCGTTCTACATTATATTTTTACAAAGCGTCCACTAATACAAAACAAAAATGCAAGGATACTATGTAGTAGTATTGAATGATAGTTCGAAACGATAATACCAAAGACTAGTTTATTTGGTACAAGTCTATGGGGTTTAGACACGATAACAATAAGTCGAACTTGAAATAATAAACGATATAAACAATGAACACAAAAGTACAATTGCCCAAAAATCTATTATTTATAAGTTGTTCACATATATACGTTGTACGGATTATTTTGCCAGGACCATGTCATCCAGTTCAGACACAGATTCAGCGGGTCATGCCTCTGATGCCGACTACATACCATTAGACGATCCTGCCCCACCCGTTATACTCGTTTCCGATGACGAGGTTTCTGATGACGAGTGGATGGACATTGATTTCCAGCCATTCGCCCTTCCTGATCCCGATCCAGCCGACATCCCACCGGTGGATGACGTGCTTGCTATCCCCCACTTTCATGACATGATTATATATGGTCACCCCGAGGGTGAGCATGTTGTTGCGTTTCTTCCGATTCCACTCGATGTTGTAGGCCCCGAGGGCGGCGATGACGTCCCTCCTGTTGTTGATCCTATACCAGATGACGATGTCGAGGACATGGTCATCCCTGTTGTTCCTGTCCAGCACCTTCATGATGATCTAGGCATCGGTGTTGATTTTGATATTGCTATTCTTGAGGTTGCTCATCCCGATGCTACCACCATTGATATTTCATCTTCATCCCCTGCTACACCTTTGACTCCATCTCCACTTCACTCCCCTGACACAGTGTTACCCCCGCCTACGGAGGCGTTACCATTACATGTTGATCCTGTTTTGCCCACTACATTCCTAGATGTCCATCCGATCATCCCTCCTGTTACTGGACCAGCTCACTACTCGTTGAGTGGTGCGACTATGCCAGATGAGCATTTACCTCCTTATCCGCCGTTCGGATCTTTTGCTACTCCTGTCACATCCACGGTCAGTTCTCATTTCGACCCGTATGCTGCCGGGCCGTCCTACACTACTCCTAGCTACCCTACGACGGGGTATCCTTTGCATACTTCAGTTCCTTTGTTTGGAGATCCATATCATTTTCCTACTTCCATGCACAGTACTGTCACTTACCCGTCTCCATACTTTGCAGATCTTCCTGCATATCCTCCACTGAGCATGAGTCCCCATGACCCTTACTATCCGAGTCACATGCCTTCGTCCACTGATCAGTTCAGGCTCACATCTGTCGAGATTCAGCTCGGCATCGTTTTCCGTCGCCTTCATGAGCTTAGTGCTCAACAGTCTGCTTCTCGAGCACCTGCGAGTGCCGTACCATCTTCATCCCCTTTGCCACCACTACCGACATCATCCCCTCCTCCACCACCACCGTTACCGACATCACCTCCACCACCATCTCCTCCAGCACCGTTGTTTCCTTCACACCATGCCTTACCTCCATCTATTGAGGGACGCGTTAGCGCGTTAGAGGAGGATATGGCTTATGTCCGTGGGGTCATTGATGCATCTACACCCCCACCCCCACCCCCACTCTAGTCTTGGTATGTGGTCGCATTAGGAGGTAGATCCCCTTAGCAGGTTAGAAGACTAATAGAAGAGACTTTTTGAAGATATATATAAAATCAACTTGAAGACGATGAAGAACCATGTGAAGAAAAATCTATTTTGTAGTTGTATTTTGTTTATGACATGAATTTTGGAGTAATGTAACTCCTAACTATATTTTGTTTCTTCACAAACATTTTGTAACAAGTTGATGTCTATATATATGTATGTGGTATCTGTCACACCCCCAAAATCCACCTGCGGATAACACCCGCTTCGAGGGCGTGACTGACCAGGATCCAGCCACCAATTATACTGAATTTTTAAGTTGATAACAAAAGCAATACTCACTAATCAAAAGCTTAGCAAATATTAAGTTCAGAGTTTAAAGTTTTAAGTTCAAAACAGTAATAAGTAGCGGAAGCTTAAATAGAGAAGTTTAAACATAGTTCATGTTTCAAAATAAGGTAACACCCAGCACAAGGGTGAACAGACACTACACGTTCCCAAGCTGCAAGCTCCTTCGTCACTGGTTACCTGCAAAGCATGCAGTAAGGGGTCAACAATAATGCTGAGTGAGTTCACTAGTTGTCCAGTTTTAATTACCAAAAACTTTGTTTCACCGGTTAATTTATCCGTTTATACATGCCCTGGGGAGCTACCCCAAAAGTTAGCGACTAAACTGTTTTTTCCAATACCGAACACTAGGTAACCGTTGCGTATCCGCAGGATGCCCCAATGTCAATGTTCTATCATCATTGACGGATTTCTGAGTACATTAGTTCACGACCGATCCCAAACCAGGGCACGGTGTGAGGCTGGTAAACACCTAAATAGCGCTATCAACTAATAACCCGTTCGCCTAACCCGGCGACTAATCGGTATTTGTAGTAGGGACTTGAGTGATAGAGTTTCGTTTAGTGCCGTTAGTTGCAATCTGTATAAACAGTAATTAACCAAAAGGTTTCCCAATACCAGGGAAGGAAAAGTAAGTTTTGTTCCCAATAACTAGGGAAGGTATGTAAATGGTATCCCCTTTTTACCAGGGGATAGGATTGTTTTAGTCTCGTGTCCCAAACCACCGGGACGCATGCTTTTAAGTTGTGAACTCACCTTGGGTTGCTCGGTAGGTTTAGGTTACTTGTCAATCACGTTGGTCACCACGTCCTAACATGGTTACCGGTATAGGTCAGGTTCGGTGCACAAGCATTCACGTAAAACACATACATGCATACAAGTAAATAGTCATGGGGTTATTGGGCCGGCCCTAACAGTAACACAGTCAAACAGAACACATCAACACATAGTCCACTTAACAGATAGCCCAAGTTAACACAGAATGGCCCAATAACCAGAATGGACAGCCCACTCGCAACCAGCTGGTCTCGAGTCGCAACCAGGTGGTCTCGGCTTGTCACGCTGTGGTTGCGAGTCGTAACCGTGGTCTCGAGTCATCACGTTTTGGTTGCGAGTCGCAACGGCGTGATCTCGAGTCGCAATCTCGTGGTTTCGAGTAGTCATGCAGTGGTTGCGAGTCGCAACTGCGTGGTCTCGAGTTGTCATGCCTTGGTTGCGAGTCGCAACGGTGCAGTTGCGAGTCGGAATGCTGTCATTTTCATGTACACGTGATGATGCAGATATGACAGTCCAATTTGTACCAAGAATTCAGGCCCATATTAGGAAACAACCAATAATATTTCACTAACACTTTGCCAAATCTGAATACTAGTAAAGATAGATCAAACTTTGCCATTTTTACATCTTCAAGTCATATTCAAACAAGTTCATCCTTTGTTCATCATTTTTCTAGGGTTTTCACCATAACAAATCATACCTTTTATGAACCAAAAATCACATTTTTATTACAAGATTATCATGGCAAGAACAAAGAACATACAATATATAGCCGAAATCTTATGTTTAGCATCATCATCTTTGCAAGAAATAAAGAAGCATAGTATGGTTAGCCATAATCATTCTTGATCTACCATTTGTTAGCCATTTTAAACATGTCATCAAGCATACAACATAGTGGTTTACTCATAATGCCAAACTCACAAAAATATCCTAAAAATCATGCATAGCAATTTTTAACTAACCATTTTCTAGTTTATAAACATTTCATTTAACAAACATTCTAAGCATCTTTCACACAAACATAGGACACTAACCGGTTAGGAGAAGAAAGAGCCGAAGACAAGGGAAGAAAATGAGAGAAGATGAAGTGTCCGAGTGATCCGAGCTTGACCGAGTCCTTGTCCGAGATCCTTTGCTTGAATCCGAAAGTTGGAGAAGGTTGAGATGTTGTTTTGGGGTGTTCTAGTTGAGAGAGAAATAAGGAGTGTATGTGTTGGTGTGTTGTGTAAAGTGAAGGAATGAAGGAAAGTGGGGATTATATACCAAGTGTCAATCAAGACTAAGGGGGTTTCGGGTTGGGCTTGGGGGTTTCGGCCCAAACCGGTTTCGGCTCAACGGCCCACTCGAGACCGAGTGGCCCACTCGCAACCGCCCGGTTGCGAGTCATGGTCTTGGGTCGTGGTTTCGGCTCTCATATAAATATATATAATACGTACATTCAACACACATTAAGCAAATAAAGATCACGTTTCCATTTAATAATATTTATATACACAAAGATATTACAAAGTGTTCGTATGGAAAAACCTCGAGTGTCACATTATCCCCAAGTTTTAAGAACTTTCGTCCCGAAAGTTGAAGCAGCCACTGCCAAGCTAGCGTGTTTTAACGGGGTGTCACATCATCCCCCCGTTAGTTTGGAATTTCGTCCCGAAATTCGGTTGTAGCTTCAGTGCTGGGGTTTTCGTTTGGGAACAACTGGGGATACTTGGACTTCATCTGGTCCTCCCGCTCCCAGGTAAACTCTGGGCCGTGCCGTGAGTTCCAACGAACTCGCACAAGGGGTATCTGGCTACGTTTGAGGGTTTTGATTTCTCGATCCGTGATCTCAATCGGTTCCTCAGTAAAGTGTAGCTGTTCATCAATCGTCAGTTCCTTAAAAGGAATCACAAGTGTTTCATCCGACAAACACTTCTTTAGGTTAGATACGTGAAAAACGTTGTGCACTGCACTCAGCTCTGCAGGCAGGTTTAATCTATAAGCAACCTTACCGATCTTCTCGGTAATTTCGAATGGTCCAACATACCGTGGATTCAGCTTGCCCCGTTTACCAAAACGAACCACACCCTTCCAGGGTGAGACTTTAAGTAGAACCCGGTCCCCGACCTGGAATTCTAGCGGTTTCCTACGCTTGTCAGCGTAGCTTTTCTGACGGTCACGAGCTGCCGCCATGCGTTGCCTGATCTGGGAAATCTTTTCCGTTGTATCTACCACTAGTTCTGGGCCTGTGAGTTGACTGTCACCTACTTCCGCCCAGCAGAGAGGTGATCGGCATTTACGACCGTACAATGCCTCAAAAGGTGCCGCCTGAATACTAGTGTGATAGCTGTTGTTGTATGAGAACTCTACTAACGGTAGATGTTTCTCCCAGTTCTTTCCAAAATCGATCACACATGCCCTAAGCATGTCTTCCAGGGTTTGGATGGTGCGTTCAGACTGCCCATCCGTTTGCGGGTGATAAGCGGTGCTCATGTCCAAACGTGAGCCAAAGCATTTGTGCATAGCTTGCCACAACTCGGAAGTAAAACGAGCGTCTCGGTCGGAAATAATAGAAGTTGGCACCCCGTGCCTGGAGACTACTTCCTTCAAATAGATTTCTGCCAAGGTAGAAAACTTGTCTGTTTCCTTAATGGCCAGAAAGTGTGCAGACTTAGTCAATCGATCTACTATCACCCAAATAGTGTCATTCCCGCGTTGGGATCTAGGTAGCCCTGTAACAAAATCCATGGAAATCTGTTCCCATTTCCATTTCGGGATTTCCGGTTGCTGTAGTAGGCCTGCTGGTTTCTGATACTCGATCTTGACTCTTGCGCAGGTCAAACATTTGCCAACGTAGGCTGCTATGTGGGCCTTCATGCCAGGCCACCAGTAAGTGGTTTTTAAGTCGTGGTACATCTTATCTGCACCAGGATGTACTGAATAACGGGACTTATGGGCTTCGTCCATCACAAGCTCTCGTAGATCTCCGTAAAGTGGGACCCAAATGCGCCCTGCCACATAGTAGGCGCCGTCTTCTTTCTGTTCTAGTTGTTGTCTCGATCCTCGCAGGGACTCAGCCCTAATGTTTTCCGGTTTCAGAGCTTCAATCTGAGCATTTCGGATCTGGGTAGGGAGACTAGACTGGATGGTAAGTTGTAATGCTCGCACGCGCCGTGGTATAGTATCTTTTCGGCTGAGGGCGTCTGCCACAACATTGGCCTTGCCCGGATGATACTTGATGGCGCATTCATAATCATTCAGAAGTTCGACCCATCGGCGTTGTCGCATGTTTAATTCCTTCTGCTTGAAGATATGCTCGAGACTCCTGTGATCGGTGTAAATAGTGCACTTGGTACCGTACAGGTAATGTCTCCATATCTTAAGCGCAAATATCACCGCTCCTAGTTCCAAATCATGCGTTGTGTAGTTCCTTTCGTGCGTCTTGAGTTGTCGGGATGCATAGGCAATAACTTTCTCGCGTTGCATCAACACGCAACCGAGTCCATGAATAGACGCATCGCAGTACACCACAAAGTCGTCCGTTCCTTCAGGTAACGAGAGAATAGGAGCACTGCAGAGGTTATCCTTTAGTTTCTGAAACGCGGTTTCCTGAGCTTCACCCCATTTGTAAACCATACCCTTCTGAGTAAGAGCCGTGAGAGGCTGAGCGATCTTTGAAAATCCCATGATAAATCTTCGATAGTATCCTGCCAGTCCCAAGAATTGGCGGACTTCAGTCGGAGTCTTAGGGGTAGGCCAATTCTTTATAGAGTCGATCTTTGCAGGGTCGACGTGGATTCCATCTTTGTTAACCACGTGCCCAAGGAAATGGACTTCCCGAAGCCAGAAGTCGCATTTCGAGAACTTGGCATACAGTTGCTCATTGCGAAGGAGTTCGAGGATAAGGCGTAGGTGCTGTTCATGCTCTTCTTGACTTTTCGAGTAGATCAAGATGTCGTCTATAAACACGATCACAAATTTGTCGAGGTAGGGTTTGCATACCCGGTTCATGAGATCCATGAACACTGCAGGGGCGTTGGTCATTCCAAAGGGCATAACGAGGAATTCATAATGACCATAACGAGTTCTGAATGCAGTCTTGGAAATATCTTCATTACGAACCCTTAACTGATGGTAGCCTGATCGCAGGTCAATCTTAGAGTAGTAGCTCGATCCTTGCAGTTGGTCAAACAAATCGTCGATTCGCGGGAGAGGGTAACGATTCTTGATGGTAACCTTGTTCAACTCACGGTAGTCAATGCACATTCGGAACGTGCCATCCTTCTTCTTAACAAAGAGTACCGGTGCTCCCCAGGGTGATGAACTAGGACGGATAAATCCTTTATCCAAAAGTTCTTGTAGTTGCGTCGAGAGTTCCTTCAATTCTGCGGGGGCTAGTCGATAAGGTGCACGAGCTATAGGCGCTGCTCCGGGAGCTAGCTCGATCTGGAATTCGACCTGACGATGGGGAGGGAGTCCAGGTAATTCCTCAGGAAATACCTCGGGGTAGTCACGCACTACTGGAAAGTCTTCAATCCTCTTTTCCTTTTCCTGCGTGTTGGTAACAAGTGCTAAGATAGCGGTGTGCCCTTTCCGTAAACACTTCTGGGCCTTCAAGAACGAGATAATGCCGGAGATTTCTCCACTTTTGCCACCTTGTACAATGAGGGGTTTGCCGGAACGGCGAGGAATACGAACTGCTTTCTCCTGACAGAGGATCTCAGCGCGATGCTTGGATAACCAATCCATACCAATAACGACGTCGAAGCTTCCAAGAGTAACAGGGAAAAGGTCGATACTAAATGTCTGACCAGACAACTCTAGTTTGCAGCCCTTGACAACATGTGAGGCCTCGATGTTTCTACCATTTGCTAACTCGACGATATGAGGAGAACTTAGTAACGAAAGCGGACGCTTAAGCTTCTTACTAATACGTAGGGATACATAACTAGCATCGGCACCGGAATCAAATAACACAGAAACATAACGATCATCGAGTAGGAACTTACCCGTTACAACATTGGGGTCATTCCTTGCTTCTCCAGCTCCAATCACGAAAGCTCTTCCTCTAGCACCATTCCCAGCATTGTTGTTCTGATTGTTGTTCCCAGCTCCTTGATTATTGTTGCGGTTCTGATTCAGTTCAGGGCAATCCTTCTTAAAGTGCCCCTCAGCTCCACACTTAAAACATGCCCGGTTGTTTCCCTGCTGCTGTTGCTGTTGGGGTTGTTGCTGATTCTGTCTAGCTGGGAACTGACTTCGACAATCCTTGGCGTCGTGCCCCATCTTGTGGCATCGCTGACACTGGCCCTTGTTACATACCCCATTGTGGTGCTTGTTACACTTGTTGCACTTAGGGTAGCTTCCCCGGTAGCCACCCTGTTGTTGAGTGCCCTTGTTGCTTTCAGTTTTCCTTTGCTGCGCTGGGGCCTGAGTGGGGTTAGCATCCTTGCTTTGACTTCCTTCCCACTTACGCTTGCTGTCACTAGAAGTTCCGACAGTAGCACTGATCCTTTTGGGCAACCTGCCCTCTTCCACGGCCTGATCAGTAAGTTTGTGAGCAAGTCGAACGATCGGCTGAATGGTAGTGTGGTTGGCTGAAGTGACATGGCTTCGAATTTCTGGAGCCAAACCCTTGATGTACAGTTCGATTCTTCGATACATGGGTCGAGACATGTTTGGGCAAAGAGCAGCATAATCGTTGGACAACTTGGTGTAGGTCTCAATCTCTGACCCAACCATCTTGAGCTCATAGTACTCATTCTCAAGCTTGTGGATGTCATCCCGGTGACAGTATTCATCCTTAATCATGTCCTTGAAATCCTCCCACGCAGTAGCATTTGCAGTTTCCAATCCAAACATCTGAATCTGCGCCTTCCACCAAGAAAGCGCGCTCCCTTCAAGCGTAGCAGTAGCAAACTTCACCCAGTTTGCAGGGGGACATTCACAGACAGCAAAAACAGCTTCAATTTTCTCAATCCAGTGCAGAAGACCTATGGCACCCTCAGTGCCGTTGAAAGGGAGAGGCTTGCAATCCATGAAAGTTTTGAAAGTACACACTGGTGGTTGCGCAGGTGCATGCTGACCTGTTCGTGAGAAGCGAAGCGTATAGGTTTAGAGGCGAAAAGTCGATGTGGCGGTAGGATCTAAACATCCTAAAACAACGAGCTTACCTATAGGGTGAGCTGCAAAAGCCGCAGCCACTGTGTTGAGCAGGTTAGTGAACTGAGCCTGCGTCATGTTAATGTTCCCTCTTCCGCGTCCACTCATTGTCTTCATAACCAGAAAACACAGTATGAGTGTGATGTCGTAGTGTAGCGAGAATGAGATAGAAGAGAGAGGTGTATCTATCTGATTTAGGCATACTAGTACGTATAGTAAAATAGGAAACATAAAGCAAACAAGTAAACACTGGTCCGAGCTATGAGGTCAAATGTGTCGAGCCTTGCACTTGGAGTGTAGTGTCGTCGCGAGTCACGGGTTATAGTCTGGTTTTCTCCAAAAAGATTTTCCCCTTTTTAAAACCAAGTTCTCTATAACCAATGGCTCTGATACCAATCTGTCACACCCCCAAAATCCACCTGCGGATAACACCCGCTTCGAGGGCGTGACTGACCAGGATCCAGCCACCAATTATACTGAATTTTTAAGTTGATAACAAAAGCAATACTCACTAATCAAAAGCTTAGCAAATATTAAGTTCAGAGTTTAAAGTTTTAAGTTCAAAACAGTAATAAGTAGCGGAAGCTTAAATAGAGAAGTTTAAACATAGTTCATGTTTCAAAATAAGGTAACACCCAGCACAAGGGTGAACAGACACTACACGTTCCCAAGCTGCAAGCTCCTTCGTCACTGGTTACCTGCAAAGCATGCAGTAAGGGGTCAACAATAATGCTGAGTGAGTTCACTAGTTGTCCAGTTTTAATTACCAAAAACTTTGTTTCACCGGTTAATTTATCCGTTTATACATGCCCTGGGGAGCTACCCCAAAAGTTAGCGACTAAACTGTTTTTTCCAATACCGAACACTAGGTAACCGTTGCGTATCCGCAGGATGCCCCAATGTCAATGTTCTATCATCATTGACGGATTTCTGAGTACATTAGTTCACGACCGATCCCAAACCAGGGCACGGTGTGAGGCTGGTAAACACCTAAATAGCGCTATCAACTAATAACCCGTTCGCCTAACCCGGCGACTAATCGGTATTTGTAGTAGGGACTTGAGTGATAGAGTTTCGTTTAGTGCCGTTAGTTGCAATCTGTATAAACAGTAATTAACCAAAAGGTTTCCCAATACCAGGGAAGGAAAAGTAAGTTTTGTTCCCAATAACTAGGGAAGGTATGTAAATGGTATCCCCTTTTTACCAGGGGATAGGATTGTTTTAGTCTCGTGTCCCAAACCACCGGGACGCATGCTTTTAAGTTGTGAACTCACCTTGGGTTGCTCGGTAGGTTTAGGTTACTTGTCAATCACGTTGGTCACCACGTCCTAACATGGTTACCGGTATAGGTCAGGTTCGGTGCACAAGCATTCACGTAAAACACATACATGCATACAAGTAAATAGTCATGGGGTTATTGGGCCGGCCCTAACAGTAACACAGTCAAACAGAACACATCAACACATAGTCCACTTAACAGATAGCCCAAGTTAACACAGAATGGCCCAATAACCAGAATGGACAGCCCACTCGCAACCAGCTGGTCTCGAGTCGCAACCAGGTGGTCTCGGCTTGTCACGCTGTGGTTGCGAGTCGTAACCGTGGTCTCGAGTCATCACGTTTTGGTTGCGAGTCGCAACGGCGTGATCTCGAGTCGCAATCTCGTGGTTTCGAGTAGTCATGCAGTGGTTGCGAGTCGCAACTGCGTGGTCTCGAGTTGTCATGCCTTGGTTGCGAGTCGCAACGGTGCAGTTGCGAGTCGGAATGCTGTCATTTTCATGTACACGTGATGATGCAGATATGACAGTCCAATTTGTACCAAGAATTCAGGCCCATATTAGGAAACAACCAATAATATTTCACTAACACTTTGCCAAATCTGAATACTAGTAAAGATAGATCAAACTTTGCCATTTTTACATCTTCAAGTCATATTCAAACAAGTTCATCCTTTGTTCATCATTTTTCTAGGGTTTTCACCATAACAAATCATACCTTTTATGAACCAAAAATCACATTTTTATTACAAGATTATCATGGCAAGAACAAAGAACATACAATATATAGCCGAAATCTTATGTTTAGCATCATCATCTTTGCAAGAAATAAAGAAGCATAGTATGGTTAGCCATAATCATTCTTGATCTACCATTTGTTAGCCATTTTAAACATGTCATCAAGCATACAACATAGTGGTTTACTCATAATGCCAAACTCACAAAAATATCCTAAAAATCATGCATAGCAATTTTTAACTAACCATTTTCTAGTTTATAAACATTTCATTTAACAAACATTCTAAGCATCTTTCACACAAACATAGGACACTAACCGGTTAGGAGAAGAAAGAGCCGAAGACAAGGGAAGAAAATGAGAGAAGATGAAGTGTCCGAGTGATCCGAGCTTGACCGAGTCCTTGTCCGAGATCCTTTGCTTGAATCCGAAAGTTGGAGAAGGTTGAGATGTTGTTTTGGGGTGTTCTAGTTGAGAGAGAAATAAGGAGTGTATGTGTTGGTGTGTTGTGTAAAGTGAAGGAATGAAGGAAAGTAGGGATTATATACCAAGTGTCAATCAAGACTAAGGGGGTTTCGGGTTGGGCTTGGGGGTTTCGGCCCAAACCGGTTTCGGCTCAACGGCCCACTCGAGACCGAGTGGCCCACTCGCAACCGCCCGGTTGCGAGTCATGGTCTTGGGTCGTGGTTTCGGCTCTCATATAAATATATATAATACGTACATTCAACACACATTAAGCAAATAAAGATCACGTTTCCATTTAATAATATTTATATACACAAAGATATTACAAAGTGTTCGTATGGAAAAACCTCGAGTGTCACATTATCCCCAAGTTTTAAGAACTTTCGTCCCGAAAGTTGAAGCAGCCACTGCCAAGCTAGCGTGTTTTAACGGGGTGTCACAGTATCTCTTCTTTTATGCTTTGTTTCTGTTGGAATTGTTTTTATGTTGGTGATGATTTTTGTACGGATGTTTTTGCACGAGATATGATCGATCTATCCCATTTTGATGTATGTATGTGTTGTGGTGATGTGTTACATTCTATTTTGAGCCCATGGATGACAATATTTATTTTAAATATTGGTCTAAAATTCTTTATATGATTTTCATATGAAGATTCATGGCGCCAAGAAGGAGGAATTTACGTGATGTTCAAAATCCTTTACCCACGACTCAAGCTGAGCTTGACGCCTTACTAAACCAACGCATCGCGGATGCGATTGCACAGCATGAGGCAAACCGTGGTAATCGAAATGATGGGCCGAGAGTTCAACCTCCACCAGTACCCCAAAATCCTACTAACGGTTGGTTACTCTTAACCTTTCAAAGGAATTCTCATTAATATTTATTGAAAAATATATATTTTTGACAATTTGAGAACCAAACATTTCAGGATGCACGTATAAACAATTCCTTGATTGCAAACCCTTGAATTTTGATGGCACGGGTGGTGCCGTAGCTTTCGTCCGTTGGACCGAGAAGATGGATTCCGTCATCCGCATGAGCAACTGTACCCCTAATCAGACTGTGTTATATGTCTCGGGTATGTTCATGGCTGAAGCTTTATCTTGGTGGAATCTACAAGTACAAATTTTGGGAGATGCAGCCGCGTATGCCATTACGTGGGATAGACTGAAGGAGATGATGAGGGAGAAATACTGTTCGAGGGCAGAGTTACAAATGTTAGAAACGGAGTTTTGGAATCTAACAATGGAAGGACCAGATATTTATGGGTATACACAACGATTCCATGACCTTTCACGAGTAGTTCCGTACATGGTAACTCCAGAGTTTAAACGAGTTGAAAGGTATATTTGGGGATTGGCACCCGAGATCCGGAGTATGGTCACGTCTTCACATCCTACCACGGTCACTGAGGCCATCACGATTTCTGTTAGTTTAACTGAAGAAGCGAAGAGGATGAATAAGTTTGACAAGAAGGGTACCGAGAAAGCGAAGGAAAAACAAGGAGAATCCACTTCACATGACAATAAGCGGAAGTTCTCACAATTCAAGAAAGGATCTCAATCAGGTAATAAGAAAAAGGAGAACCCCCCAAAGAGGTCGGGGAAGGCATTCGTAGCAGCAGCAGAAACAGAATCGAAAGGATATGCGGGGAATGCACCTAAGTGCAATAGATGTGGGTTTCATCACACGGGTAGTTGTCGAAATATCAAGTGTGACAAATGTGGAAAGATGGGGCACCGCACAGAAAAATGTTGGGGTAACAACAAGGTAGTTAAGAAAGAAGGAGGCAACAGAAACGATAATGAACGAGGACAAAACCAAGGCTGTTTCAATTGCGGTGATATGGGACACTTCAAGAAAGACTGTCCGAAAGAAATCAAAGGCCGCGGACGAGCCTTTGTGGTTGGAGCCAAAGAAGCGCGACAGGATCCCAACGTAATCACCGGTACGTTTCCTGTCAACGATCATTTCGCTTCTATTTTATTTGATACCGGTGCAGATTTTAGTTTTATATCTTTAGAATTTAAAGATATGCTTGGACTAAAGTCAACTAAACTAGATGTTCCATTCACTATCGAATTAGCGAATGGAAAGGTGATTGAATCCAATAACATTATTAAAGGATGCTCCTTAGAGTTAGGAGGACGAAAATTCAAAATTGACCTAATGCCCGTTCAACTAGGTAGTTTTGATATTGTAGTTGGAATGGATTGGCTATCCTCCAACCAAGCCGAAGTCGTATGTTACGACAAGATCATTCGAATCCCTCTTCCTAATAACGAAACACTTCTTGTTCACGGTGAGAAAAACGAAATACCTTTACGAATCATTTCTTGTATGAAAACCCGAAAGTGCCTACGAAAAGGATGTTTAGCATTCTTAGCGCACATTGTTGACAAGAAGGCCAAGGAGCTAAAACTTGAGGAAATCCCGGTTGTGAAGGAATTCCCTGAAGTCTTTCCAGAAGACTTGCCGGGAATACCACCACAACGACAAGTCGAATTTCGAATAGACTTAATTCCAGGTGCCGCACCTGTGGCAAAGTCTCCATACCGATTAGCTCCTTCGGAAATGCAAGAATTATCCACACAACTTCAAGAGTTGTTGGATAAAGGTTTCATCAAACCAAGCCACTCACCTTGGGGAGCTCCAGTGTTGTTCGTGAAGAAGAAGGACGGAAGTTTTAGGATGTGCATAGATTACCGAGAGTTGAATAAACTCACAATCAAGAATCGGTATCCATTACCGAGGATTGACGATCTATTCGATCAACTTCAAGGATCAAGCTATTATTCGAAGATCGATTTGAGATCAGGATACCATCAACTCAGAGTTCAAGAAGAAAGTGTTCCAAAAACGGCATTCCGAACTCGCTACGGACATTACGAGTTCCTTGTTATGCCTTTTGGCTTAACAAATGCACCAGCGGTGTTCATGGACTTAATGAACCGAGTGTGCAAGCCTTACCTTGACAAATTCGTGATGGTGTTTATCGATGATATATTGATATATTCACGAAACAAGAATGAACACGAGCACCATCTTAGAATTATTCTTGAGTTGTTGAAAAAGGAGAAACTGTATGCGAAATTTTCCAAATGCGAATTTTGGCTTCGCGAAGTTCAATTTCTCGGACACGTAGTCAACGAGAAAGGCATACACGTTGATCCATCGAAAATTGAGGCCATAAAGAATTGGAGTGCACCTAAGACACCGACTGAAATACGTCAATTCCTAGGATTGGCCGGTTATTATCGAAGGTTCATTGAGAACTTTTCGAAGATTGCACAATCCCTCACTTCTCTCACTCAAAAAGATAAGAAATTTGAATGGGGAGAGAAACAAGAAGCAGCTTTTCAACTGCTTAAAGAAAAACTCTGTAATGCACCAATTCTGTCACTCCCAGACGGTATGGATGATTTCGTAGTCTATTGTGACGCCTCACGACAAGGGTTAGGATGCGTGTTGATGCAAAGGGAGAAAGTTATTGCATACGCATCACGCCAACTAAAGATTCACGAAAGGAACTATACCACACACGACTTAGAGTTAGGTGCAGTGGTATTTGCACTAAAAATTTGGCGTCATTACCTTTATGGGACCAAATGCACGATATTCACGGATCACAAGAGTCTACAACATATATTTAACCAGAAAGAGTTAAATATGCGCCAAAGACGATGGGTCGAATTGTTGAATGACTACGATTGTGAGATCAAATATCATCCGGGCAAAGCGAACGTTGTCGCGGATGCTCTAAGTCTAAAAGAACGAGTTAAACCTTTGCGTGTGCGATCTTTAAGGCTTACAATTCATAACGACCTTACCTCTCGAATTCTTAATGCTCAGCAAGAAGCATTAAAACAAGAAAATATCAAAGCAGAAATGCTTAGAGGTATGGAAAAGCAATTAGAGTCGAAAGAGAACGGAGCCTTATATTTCATGAATAGAATTTGGATTCCTCGTTTTGGTGGTCTTCGAGACCTAATTCTTGACGAGGCTCATAAATCCAAGTATTCGATACATCCTGGAACAGATAAGATGTATCACGATCTCAAGGAATTTTATTGGTGGCCTAATATCAAAGGTGATATTGCGACATATGTTGGAAAATGTCTAACATGTGCTAAAGTTAAGGCCGAGTACCAAAAACCTTCTGGATTGCTACAACAACCCGAAATCCCTAATTGGAAATGGGAACATATTTCTATGGATTTCGTAACTAAATTACCCAGGACTTCTCGTGGTCACGACATGATTTGGGTAATCGTCGACCGATTAACCAAGTCAGCTCACTTCTTGCCTATCCGGGAAAAAGATAGTACTGAAAAGTTAGCTAAAATCTATCTCAGAGAAATTGTAGCAAGACATGGTGTACCTTTGTCGATAATCTCTGACCGAGACGGTCGTTTTATATCAAGGATTTGGCAGTCTTTTCAAAAGGCCTTTGGATCCCAATTAAATTTGAGCACGGCCTTTCATCCCCAAACAGACGGCCAAAGTGAACGCACAATTCAAACTCTAGAAGATATGTTGCGTACTTGTGTGATGGACTTAGGTGGAAATTGGGATACTCACTTGCCTCTAGTGGAGTTCTCATACAATAACAGTTATCACACAAGTATTAAAGCCGCACCATTTGAAGCATTATATGGCCGTAAGTGTCGATCTCCTGTATGCTGGGCAGAACTAGGCGACAAACAACGGTTAGGTCCTGAGTTAGTTCAAGAAACTACTGATAAAATATTTAAAATTCGAGACCGTATCAAGGCGGCTCGAGACAGACAGAAAAGCTACGCGGACAGACGCCGCAAACCGTTGTCCTTTGAGGTTAGAGACAAGGTGTTGCTAAAAGTCTCGCCGTGGAAAGGCGTAGCTAGATTCGGTAAGCATGGGAAGCTTAGCCCGAGATACATAGGACCTTATGAGATTTTGGAAAAGATTGGAAACGTCGCCTACAAGTTAAAATTGCCTGAAACACTCAGTAACGTTCACGACACTTTTCATGTGTCGAATTTGAAAAAGTGTCTTTCGGATGAATCACTTATTATTCCCCCGGACGAAATCCGTGTAGACAACAAACTCCATTTCATTGAGGAACCTGTTGAGGTTCTAAATTCAAAGATTCACAAAACAAGGAGAAGTCGAATCAAACTAATCAAAGTCCGATGGAACTCGAAACGAGGACCCGAGTTCACATGGGAACGAAAAGATGAAATCAAAAAGAAGTACCCTCATTTGTTTAAGAAAGTCTCAACTAAGAAGGGACGCAGATTTAAAAATTTCGGGACGAAATTTTCTTTAACAGGGGGAGAATGTGACAAACGGCAAAATTCCGGTAATTCCGTACAACTTGAACAACTATTTCGACTATTATTTTCGCGTATTTGACTTAACTTTAATTAATTAAAGTCTTGAGAGTCTAGGAATTACTAAAATCATAGTGAAGTATGATAACGCTTCCGTTGCGATTAGAAACAATATCCTAGACTAACAATAGGAACGCGAATAAACGATACTTGTCAGTACTAGTCGCGGTACAGTCTGACACAATGAAAACAAGACATACAGTTATGTCTACACAAATATTCTATAAAAAAAAAGCTTGTCCAAAAATAATATGTGCCTAATTATTTACAAAATTCCAATTAAACCAAATTGTCCAAATCCGCAGAAAAATACAGCAATCGTGCGGAATATACAGCATTCCGTAGAACGAAACAGTAACTGTCCGAAAAACCCAAAAATAAATATTATTTGACATAAATAATATAATGGGTATTAAAAACGACACAAAATCCGCAATCAAATCTTATTGCGTTAAGCTACACGGCTAGTTCAGTAACTGCCAGTCAGCAAAGCCGGTACCGGAACCGTGTCAAAAATAATAAAATTTTTAGTCCAAAAAGTTGGATTAATTATTTGAATAATAAATCAAGTGCAAAAATAATTTTTGTTATGTATTTATCTAAATAAAACACGGTGTCAGTATTTAACCCGGTACAGGACCCGAACCGACTTTTTCACCCGAATTACAAACTAAAAATTTTGGTGAACTAGTTTTACCTAGTGTCACATTACTTTAAAATATTAGAGCTTAAAACCTTGTAGATATTTTTATATAAAATATCAAAGTTCTAAAAATGCTTAAAGTATTGAGTTTAAACAATAATTTTATAAAAAAATTCAGCAAAAATCCCCTTCCCTTGGCTGATTTTCGAATTGGTGGGCCCCTCTCAATGCCACCATTGTTTAACTTGTTGTGTTGGAACTAGGAGAGCATGATTAGTGTAGCTTTAATCCAAGTAAACCTTCCAACACTCCACCTTCTCTTTCATAATCCCAAAACCATCAAAAATTTTTACTACTCTTCCACTCTCTCTCTTAAAAATTTCGGCCAAACCAAACCACCCTCACACCAACTTCATTTCAAACTTCAAATTCAAGAGTTCTTGCACATATGAAGATCCATGGATGAAAGAAGCTTCAAGGGTGTTTAGAAAAGCTATTAGGAGCCTTCTTGGTGGAACTTGAAGTTTAAAATCATCAAGATTTTTCTTATCTTCATCCTTATTTCCTAGCAAAAATTGTAAGAACACTACACTAGTCTTACTTCTATCTTGATTTCTTTTACAAGTTCATCATAATCACATATGAAAAACAACAAGAAACAACTAAAAATCATTATTTTTAACCATGATTTTTCTATGATTATGAGATGAACTTGGAGAAATCTAGACTAATAAACTTGAATCTTGGTTATTCTTACTCAAAAAGATGATCTACATACATGCATGTAGGATCAACCAAGATTCATCAACAAAGTGATGAACATGAGTTTTTGATGAACATGCATGCTAGTAAAATGTGAAAAACCATTTAAAAACAAGAAAATAAATTTTTGAAAAAATTTGTTGAATAAAGTTTCCATTTCTGGAAAGGATCAAAAGCAAGAAATATGTTAGTAGTAAACATTTTGAATACGTATTTATGCTTCAAATGACTTTGTAAGACATCTAAAACAAGAGTTTTTCATAAAATCTCGTTTTACAAATTTTTGGCAAAAATAAGGAATAAAGTTTCCTTTTTGGGAAAGTTAAGAACAATATCATGTTCATGCTACTTTCGTTGACAAAATGTGATAGATATTGATACTTGATGATGTTTTGTATTGAAATAATTTGAAAACAAGTTTTGTATAAACTTGGGGAAAATCCATATTTCAAACAAAACCATGGCAAAATTTTTATAAATTTTGTGATGTATTAAAAGTTGTTAAACAAAGAAGTTTGTGACTAAAATTATTATTTGAGGTCTTTAAACATGGTTAAACAATTTTTGGACAAAGTCATAAATCCATGTTTTATAAAAAGATTTCTAAATAAAAATGACAAGTATATATTTTTGGATAAAATGTGTACTTACAAAAATATTCATCAAGTATCATAAGTTTATATATTTTGATATGTACATCATGTGTTAGTTTTAGTAGGAACAAATGCAAAATTATTACACATCCCTAAAAATTACAATAAAATATATATAAACTTGAAAATGAAATAAAATGTCCATCCTTGGACACGAAAACACAAATGGACAAATTCGGACACTATTGGACTATATGGACTTTTGGACAAACAAAAATGGCACAAACAAAGCAAATGGTAAAACGTGACGGACAACACAAACGGGATAAATGATACGGATAAATAAAACCGACAAGTAGTAAATGACTAGAATAAAATACGAACCGTCACACAAGTTTATGCACTAAAATATTCAACAATGGCATAAGTAACAATTTTTATAAAAATTAGATTTTTATAAAAATACAAGTATTACTATTATTATTATTATTTTTATTTTATTTACTAGCCCAAAAATTATGTAGTTTAAAAAGTGGTCTATAAATTAAAATTGGGCTAATGCCCATTTCTCATAAACAAAATTTGGGCTAGGCCCACTTTTACAAAACAATGGACTAAAATGTATTTTTAGTCAAAATTGGGCTAGCCCCACTTTTATAAAATGTTTTGGGCTAAGACCCACTCTTACAAATTAATTTGGGCTTGACCCATATTTTTAAACAAAAGATTATTTGGGCTAGACCCTTAAGCACCAAATACACAAAATGGACTTAAATTCTAAAACATAAATTAAGCCCATTCAAACACAAATAAAATAAAATAAATGTATATATACAAGGAAGTTATATATATATATGAAAACACAAAAACAAAATACAAGATAGAATATTTGTATGATACACAAAAACAAACCTAAGTGTCTAACTAGATTAGAACACTTGTAGGTCGAGAAACGAACCGCGAACAAGGAATCGAATAGAGATTTGCACGGAACGCAAATCTGTGAGTTCATGTTTTCCCCTTTTACTTTGAATGTTTATAGTTTTAAACTTCGGGGATGTATACATGTTACAAATAGTATGATAATACAATGAAACTATTTTGATCACATGCGGATAGGTGTTTAAAATAAAGGGGCCATTAATGAATAAACAAGTACCGAGGAACAAACGGATAGATCTATTTGGGTTTTGGCAAGCCCCACTCTTAACGACAACGATAACCACGATCGTCAAGAGTGCCTTTGTGTCCAAACTAGTGTCGTTGACACACACGATAAATTGTCAAGGTTTGGTTGCCTCCTATTCGGCATACATATTAGTGTCCTTGCAACACACTAATGATCATACAATTTTTTTTATCATACTATACAAAAACGAATTTTATTACTTCAAATGTTTTGGAGACTCATTTGATGCAAAAACAAAATAACATGAATTCACTCAACTTTTGTTGACGTTTTCAAAATTAACATGTATTACAGGAGATTAGTGCACGGCTTTGGGAAAATATGTTCAAGTGGTTATCAAGAACGCAAGCTTTTGTGATGTCATCCGTTTTTAGTGTTATGTTTTGAACTTTGAATAATGTAGTTAAAGTTGTTGTTGTTTCAAGTTTCAAACAAGACATATGTAATGTAAATTATGGTTTTGAATCAAATGTATGGATGAACATCTTTTATGTTTCAAATATGTTGTTTACTCGATCGATTGTAACGATTGCCGCTCTCGTCACACCTCGCCATACGCTTCCGCACAAACCGAAAATCGGGGTGTGACATCAAAGGAGGCGGACACGACTTATACCCAACGCCTTTCTTGTTCCCTTTTAGCTGTTGAGCGTCTATAATGTGATCGAGCACATATCGGGAGTTAGAATAACTCTCCAATTTGAGCTTGATTGCATCATGCTCGCATTTTGCCACGGCTAGCTCTTTCTTTGTTTCCTCAATGATCTTAATGTAGTTATTAATTCCAATTTGTTTGTTGAAAACAATTTTTATCAATTCGGAAACACTTTTCTTTAGAGTTTCGATTACTTCTTTGAAATCCTTTTCATTTCGAGCTAAAGCCATGTTTGCCTCTTTGCATTTAGATAGCTCAATAACCAAACTTTGATTATGACTATGAACCTTTTCGGATTCCACTTTCAAATCTGCACACATATTACATACACTAGGAGTAGGAGTGTCGGAATTTACCTGACTCGTCGAGGCTGAGACATTTGCCATAAAGGCAGTCTGATAAGAAAAAGATCCATCTTCAGAGAAGAACTTCTCCATTTCCTTTGATGCGACATCAGCCTTCTTGATCAGAATAGATTTCTGACACTTTAACTCCTCAGCTTCCTTTAATAAATCATAAACATCAGTATTCATCTCTTCCTTCACATCAGATTCAGAATTATAACCTCCCGCATTCGAGCTTTCTTCATCCGAACTACCGCTATAACCCGAACTATCATCACTTTCAGAAAACTCTTCTTTGTGAACATGCTTGATGTGATTGATGATCTTTGTATAACATGCGGTTCCTCCTCCTTCTAGATCACCATCCCCAAATTGTACTGACTTACACCCTTCATCAGCTTGAACGACTAATGCTCGGTTGGTTTTTGAAGGTCCAGCCTGGGTTTAATTGGTGGTGTTGTTCACAGCTACCATCCTTCTTTCACGGTTCTCTTGATTTGTGTTGGAAGTACTTGTCTGATTACAGAAGGGATTTTGATTGCCCTGTCTGCTCGGTCGGGTGCACTCACGTTTGAAGTGACCCTTTTCACCGCAATTAAAACATGTAACCGCATCCTTATCGAAACCGTACTTCGTATCCTTTTTGCTTTCCAAAGAAGTTCTTCCAGTTTGATTCATGAAATCCTTGGCCCTTCTAACAGCACTCACAAACGCCCACTTGATGTCCATTAACTCCATTTCATCACGGTCTATCTGTTAATAATCTTCATTAGTCATATTGATATTTCCAATTTGACCTGCGACCAATCCGCAATAGGCACTGACCATTGTATTAATAAGTTCCATATGCTCCTTTGCCACTTCGATGCTTACTTTCGAAAGGTTTGAAGTATCAATTCTGACTGTGTTAGGGTTTTGGGGTGGAGGGTTGTTACTGTAACATGCTTGCTGTTGTTGTGCTTGGGCTTGTGGTGGGGTCGGAATATAAGCACTTGGATCAAATTGAGGTTGAGTAGTGGAAACTTGAGGTGGAGGTTGGGGTTTAGGTAGCCAGGCACTCGCATCGAATTAAGGTTTTGAAAAAGCGTGAGCTTGACAATAACTGGCGCTGGCGGAAGATGGGCACTTGGATCGAAAACGGAGGAGGAGCTGACTGGGGAAAAGGAAAAGAACTTGTATTGGACATAAACGCCGTTTGTAGTTTTGGTTGCTGAGCTGAACTGGAACTAGCTGCAGAATTAAAACCTGCGAGGTACATTTCAGTATTTTGAGGAACTGGAATCCGTTTAGGTTTCCGGATTTCTTCATCATTCTTGTGCTCCAACTTCTGAATGAATTCATAGATACTGACAGTATCTAAAGTACCCGTATGCTTTAACAATTCAATGAATGAACTCCACTTTGGGGGTAAACCATCAGTAAACCTTGCAACCATTTCCCGTTGAGTTGAAATAACACCATAAAAATACATTTCACTAATTAAATGATAAAAACGCGTTGTCATTTCATTTAGTGTTTCGTTATCCATGAATTGAAATGATTCAAATTCCTTCTTCAACAAATCATGCCGTGTCTTTCTTGTAGCCGCATTCCCTTCTCCTCTTGCTACCAAGGCATCCCATAAGTCATTCGTGCTAGTACAATAACCGAATTGATGATAGATGTCTTTGTGGAGTGCTTGTGTGAGAATAGAAAACGCCTTCTTCTATAGATCATATGCCTTTTTGTCAGCTTCTTGCATATTTTCAAAGGTTGTCGCATTTGATCCTGCTTCTTCAAGAGCTATGTTATATGGCCTAATGAAGCACGTCCATAACTCGGTGTTTTGCCCTAGAACATAAGTGTGGAAACGATTTTTCCAAGACGGATAGTCGTTCATATGATTCAGCTTTGGCGGGCGGTTGTTGCTACCCGTTTCACTCTCACTTAACAACAGATTCTGAATGCTTTGATTCTGGTTTGTCACCAATGCCCATTGAATTGCACTAATAGATTGTTGTGGCATAACATTCCTCATCCAAACGGCTGCGGAAGTCTGATCTTCACCTGGTCTTGGGTCCGTGCTCCAATCCCATGGACTAGTACTACTCATGATTGATGTATGAAAGTGAATACCTGACAACACACTTGAAAACAGACTGTTAAAACACTTTTGCAAAGCCTCTGTGAAAATGTTACAAGTATCCCCACGAAACACTGGGTCTTTGGCGAAAAACCAAGTTTGATGAAAAATGGTTTTTCGTCAAACACTCTTGCCACGAAACACAGGATCTTTCGTCAACAGTTCCTTTGATGAAACAATAGTATTTCGTCGAAGTTCCTTTTGATAAAACACTAGGAGATTCATCCCTTTGGTATTTCATCGAGATATGGTCACAGAGAGTTGGTGAGATTTTTCAAAAGTAAATCTTATCCTTTTGTACTGTCAAGACACCCGTTTCAACTTACCAACATACCTATCTTACCAACCCAAGTATGGTGATCAATATTTTAATCAATTTAACCTTTATCTTTTAATTGTAAAATCCATGAACACTTTGAAGGTCACTTGAAGATATGAAGAACACAGATGAATGTATGAACTTTCGGGCCAAGTTTTTCACCGGAGAATTTTCCGAATCACAAATTTGCACAAACTTTCAATGAAAACCCGGTTTTATCACGTGAACAAGTAATATAACAAAGGTTTTTGATAAAACTTTGGCAAATAAACAAGATCTAAGCAGATTTTAAGCACTTTTTCAGAAAATCACAAGTTTTTCAAGAACACATTTTCAAAAAATCACAAACAACACTTTTAACACTTGATAAAATCACAACTATGTTTGGTTTTAAACAAGGATAAGAGCCAAGGCTCTGATAACACTTGTAGGTCCGTTTTCGGAGGATCGATCACAAACCAAATCACTTGTTTATATCAAACACGGTCACGAGTGCGGAATCCCCGTGACGATGCCAAACCAAACACAGATAATAACAACACGAAGTAACCAATGAATCACAGTCAATTGATTAAAACGAATGAGAACAAGGATCAAACAAATACAAACAATGTTTAACAGTAAAACTTCACAGTAGGTATGCTCTCATGGTTTCACACAGAAACCAAGTGTGGTTTATATAGGCAGCCCAGCCCAAGATTTGACGAAACACAGAATGGGCTTGACAAAATACCATGGACGACGAAAGACAAGGTCTTTCGTCACGCATCACGACGAAACATAGAGTGTTGACCATGAAGGTCTTTCATCACACAAGTGAACGGTGAAAGACAGGGTCTTTCGTCGTGGGCTGCACAAACTGATATGCCGCAAACAGACAGATTGCAGCAGATCATGAATAAACACACAAACATAAAACTACCATCTAAATGCAACATGCATCATTCATATAACATTACATACCAAAAGAGACAACTGTCGGATCCAAGTAAGATAGGAGGATATCCAACTTGGTCGACTAATGGACATACAGACTCGATAATATAAAAGACCGTAAAATTACGATGCTAAACAAGAACAAGTTACAGACACAAAATATGCACCAACACAAATTTTTAACACAGTTAGAATTTTCTGTTAGATTTTCATTAAAAGACTAAAACGCCCCTGTAATATATTATTATTATTATTATTATTTAAAGGTTATATTATCCTTTCGAACCTCCTTCTTCTTATTGTTTCATCACTATCCTCATCATCCAAAGCTTCTGTACTATTTCATCTCAATTTCATCGGTAGATTCTCTCGTTTTCACTTTGTTTATGCTATAAATTTTGAGTTCCAGTTAAGAGTTAGGGTTACTGTTTTTGGTGATTGAACTTATCTGCGAAACAGAGTAACCGATTGTTTAGACGATTTAGTTGTTAGTTGCATGTTCCTGATCCGAGAATTATGTTATGTTTCATCTCAATTCTATTGTTTTCACTTGATTTATGCTTCGAATTTGTTGGATCTACTGAAATTCATTGATTTTGAGTTTGAATTAACAGTTAGGGTTACTGGTTTTAGTGATTTGAACTTATGTACAAAACAGAGTGAATGATTTTGATAAGTTTGTTTAGACGATTTAGCTGTTAAACGTTAATTGCATGTCTGATGATCATATGAACTTCTATCATCTTTTAAAGCTTCTTCGTATGTGTTGTTTTATCTCAATTTCACTGAATCTAGGGTATAATCTCTCTCAGTTCTCTCGATTTCACCTTGAAATTTGTTAGATCTGCTGAAATTTATTAATTTTAAGTTCAAGTTAACAATTAGGGTTACTGTTTTTAGTGATTTGAACATTGGCAGCAAGCTTAATTTAATTGCCAATGCACATAGAGTTCCATCCTTGTGTAGAAACAATAGAGTGGGGCAGCACCGGTGGTGGAGGTGAGACCAGGGGGGCGGTGGTGGTGGGTATTTGGAGGTGGCGGTTGTGCGATGGTGGTGGCGGTGGTGGCAGTGGTGGGGCAGTGGTGGGGATGATGTTATGAGCAAATTACCCTCATAGTTAATAGACTTGGTGGATGGTGTTAGAAATTTGGACTCAAATGGTTAAGAAAAGTGGCTATAGGGACTCAGGGAGTTAAACATTTTGATTTTGGACTCAAGTGGTTAAAACCCTTAAAACACAGGGACTCAAAAAGTAATTTACCCATAATTTTATTTGGTAAAAATCCACATACATCTTAAAAATAATATATTTTTAAGATCAAAGTTAGAAAAATATATATTTTTAGTTTTCAACAAAATAATATATTTTTGAGTTGTTTATGAAAATATATATTTTCTTCCACTTCAAAAATAATATATTTTCAATTTTGACAAAATATGATATATTCTTATAATAATGGTAAAAATTCATACTTTATCTTTTGTTCGGCTTCGAAAATACCGTTTACCAAATTTGGCAAGATACGAATTAAATTTCCGGAATATATATAGTCCAAAGTATCCATTATTTGAATCGTCCAATATTTGTGTGTAAGTTATATATTTATTTTCTTGTGATTTTTGTAATATTTCAAATTACAATTTTTAGTATTTTAGCGTGGTGTATTATTTTTCAAGTTCCTAATTTTTGGTATAACTAATACAAGCAATATACATGTAGCACATAATTTTGTGACTTCTAAATATATACTTAGTCATTTTTAATATTGAAAATCAACCTCCAATACTTGTAATTTTTATAACAAAAATTATGGCAAATTTTATATTTAAAACCATGATTAAAAATCACATATTTTTCTAAGTGTTGAATTTTTACAAAATTTTGCCATAGTTTCCTTTGAAAATGGAGGTTTCCATGCTTATTAGCATATCATTTTCTTTTCCAAAATTTCACTAACATTCTACAACTTACCATGAGCCATAAACATATTTCTACAAGAAGGTATGAACTTGAAGATTTATAAAATCTTGTAGTATTTTAACATGATGTTTAACATGATTTACTAATACTAAAAACATGATTTTTATTCCATAAAAATCATTTTTTACAAAATTTCAATCTTCACAACTTGTAACACATTTTTACAAAAATTTATCTTCTTGAATTTTTCATGTCTTATACACTTTAACGGTTCCATTTTAACACATGAACCAAGTTTATTTTCTTTTAAAACTCAAACCATGTTCTTTTGTAAGTAAACTTTGGTTTTCTTGAAACTTTCATGTTTGAAATTTTTCATTTTTAAAACTTACAACTTGTAGGAACCATCATCCTACACAAAATCAAGTTTATATTCAAGTTCATACTTAACATAAAGGATGCTTAACATAGATCTTTCAAGATCCATCATTATTCTTTTTAGATCATGTTTTAAATAATCATCTAGCAAGCTTTTATGTGGTGATCTACACCATACACTCAAGAAATCAACAAACAAGTTCATCACATACACTAAACAACTTAGATCTTCATGATTTTGAGCTTTATTCTTATGTTCATGTTCTTGTTTTGGTGTGATCTTTAGATTTTCTTGTTACATATCTACTTTAACCACTAAAATAAGGTGTAAAAACAAGATCAAGAGGACTTACTACTAGCACAAAGGCTATGGATGAACAAGTTAGAAGATGAAGAAGAAATGTGATGGTTAATAGCTCCTCAAGATGGTCCTTCAAGTTCACCTTAAAGTATGGTTAGATTGTGTGAGAAGTTGAAGAAAAAATAGAGATGAGATTAGGGATGTTTGGCCGTGAGCTTGAGAGGAGAAGAAGGAGGTTGTTTGTGAATTTGAATGTTATGAAGATAAAGAAATGTGACTAAGGGTTTTTATCAACTTTCTTTCCAACATTTAGTTATACAATGGATCATATGTTTAATATCCGTACAACATTCACAAATTTAATAATCAAGAAATGGTGAAGGTGGGGGACACTTGTTGACCGTCCACCATGGGGGGGGGGGTCATGGTTTGGTTTCAATTGTTAGTTACATAATCTAGTTAGTTTCTAAGAGGTTTAGTTAGGGGTTTAGTGTGTTTAGATGTTTTGATGTGTAATAATGTGTTTATTGTTAACAACTAGTCTTATGATGTAAAAACAATGCTTCTAGTTCAATTTTGGTGTTTCAGTTAGTGTCCGGTTGTTCATTCGGTTATTGGTTCGCTATGGTGCTAAATTGCGCAATTTAGTGAGTTATGAGATACCTTTTATGACAGTTTTCATTCCCGACACTTTACAAATTATTCTGGACATCTAAACCTTGTTTCTACACAATATTTTGATGTTTAATTGCTGATTTTTGCAGAATTCTGCATTTAGGGTGTGTTTTCGGGTACTTTTTAGTGTTTAATCATCACTCGGAAGGCAGTTTCATAACCCTTACCTTCCTACATAGAGTTCTAGTGTAAATCTTGGATCTGAGTCTCAATCTGTGTCCTAACATGATGTTTGTCTAAGTACTGAACTCCCGTCAGTACTACTTGTTTATCTGATAATTGTGCTAGCTTTGTTCTGTGCACTAATTAAACTGTTCCGGATTGCATTTAACAATAATAAGTAGCATGCATCATGAAATGTATTTGTGAGCCTTTTGAAAGTAAATCATGAAATCGTTCATATCATAGTTCAACATGCACAATCGTATAGTACAAATTACTGTTCACATCGTACGGAATTACATAGAAAAGTGCCATTTGTCACATTTACAAATTCTCGATTATTATAGATTGAAGCCCAAATTTTGGTATATATTAATTAAAAATTATTTTGTTTACAAATTCTGGATTATATTTATGTTACAGATATTATAATAACACACATATATATACACATATATAGGGGAGGGATCATGAGAGAAAAAAAAAACTAAAAATCTTTAGCAATAACACACTGCAAACCGAATGGATAAGTGTTTGTGGTTCGCAAGGCAAAAAACGGTGTATTACACATGTGTAATAGATGATATATTACATAAATGTAGCAGTACCTTATACATGTGTATTACTCTCTCGTTTTACAAGTCATCTTTGGGACGTGATTTTCTCTTTAGCTGCAATACATCTTTGATGCGCCAATCTTGGGCATCAATATTGTAATGGTCAAAGAGTCTATGACCAGCTACCTTATACATAACAATTAACGCTTTTCATTACTTCATCTTTGGCATTTAAGAGAGATTCCTTAATTGGGTATATAACCCTTGTCAGGAACGTTACCGCCTCAACAATAACCAACGTACACCTCCACCTCAAAACCCAAATAGATAAAACCCATTACCACCCAACCTCAACAACCGAAATGTTAACGCCAACCGTGGAGTTAACCAAAATCATGGCAATCCTATGAATGATGCTCAGTTTCTCAATCTCGATGATGATTTGAGAAATGCAATTCCCGATGATGAACTATTTAATGTTCCCGGTTATCAATCGACGGAACATGTGAGTATTCACTCGGAGTACTCGGATGACGGTGGGAATTACAACGAGCGGGTTGAAGATGACTTTTGGGAAGATGATAATGTGGGGAACTTTCACAATGCTCGGGGGTTTGAGTATGAAGACTTCGGTTATCCAAATGCCAATTTTGTGGGAAACAACGAGGGGTATGGATATGAGAATGGCCGAAATGACGGATACGGCAACAACTGTCAACCACGAAACAACAACCAACGCAACCGGGATGACGGGTATTATAACAACAACAATAACGTTAATCGTAACCGGATTCCCCATTTCATGGGTGGCAGTAATCAAGGTGGTGATAGGGGTGGTGATCGAAGAGATAACCGAAGAGCGGGGAACCAAGAAGTTAATGGTCCTCAACGACGTCAAATGCATCAACAAGCTCCACGAGGTGTAAACGGTCGGTTTAGACCGGTAATTACCAATAATGACTCACCAATTGTTTGTGGAAGAAGAGCTTTTGATTGTAAACCCAATTACATCAACATCCTACCCCATTTCAATGGTAGGACTAATGATGAGCCATACACCCACTTGGCGGAATTTTCTGCCATATGCGGCACGATTGGGGGGCATGATTTTGCGTTAGATGAGGTGAAGCTGCGGTTGTTTCAGTTTTCGTTGAAGGATAAGGCAAAAAAATGGTTTCTTACACTTCCACTGGGTAGTATTCATACTTGGGCAGAAATGCAACAAGTATTTCTTGATGAATACTACTCCATGGCAAAGACCGATGATGCGCGAGATGAGATTCAGTCATTTCGCTAGTTATCTAGGGAGTTGTTACACGAGGCACTCACCTATTTCAAAGAGTTGGTTTGAAAATGCCCTCACCATCAGATTCCTAGGTGGGAATTGCTAAAATGCTTCGTTCGGGGATTAGACATGGAAGAACACAAGTACCTATTATTCGCAAGCAATGGTAGTTGTTGAATAACCATGAGGAAGACGATTGGGAGTTTATAGAAAAAAATGAGCAAAAACTCCAAGGCGTTGCATTAACGGACCGAGCCAAAAATTACCCCACCTCAAGGTCTTGGCCCGATCGTGATGCGAGTTCTTAGGATCGGATTGAAACATTAGAGCGGGAGTTGGCCCTAAAGTTATGACTTTGCGAAATGGTTATGTGTAATTATGCATTGTCATGGTTTGGATTTACTTGTTGTGATTACAAAGTGCATTCTTGTCTGTTCTTTGGGACGCTGATAGTTATCGGCACCTAAGTCACGGTACACTAAATCCGTTAATCGTTATGCAGTTGAGTTGAGTTTAAAACTTGTAGAAACCCTAGGTTTGCAATTACCGAAACCGGGTGTGAACCCCTTTTTCTAAAGTATTGTTTAAATCGTGAATTGTGTTTTCATTAATCATAATCTTAGTAGTTAATAAATTTTACCACCATTGTTGGTTAGGTCCAACATTCCCTTCAAACAAACAAACAAATTAAACATAACAAGCTTCATAAGAATGTGACAAATTCATAATCGAGCTAATCCATATCTAAACCATAAACTCTTCGTGGATCGACCCCTTACTACCACTACACATTGTTAAGGGTAATTTGGGTTTATAAACATTATCTTTGACTGGGGCGCGACACTCCGATCAATTTATACCATATCTCCGAACCTGTACCGGACAACCTTTACAGTAGAACCGTCGATACCACGTTCTTCAGCTACACGTTTTGCAACAGTTGCTGCAGCAACACGTCTTGGTTGAGTGATTCCAATTATTCCTCCATTCTGACTAAATCCTCCGTTTTACAAATATTGGGGTAATTCTGTCATGACAATATGGAACTTTTAGCCATAACTACAATTTTCAACGAAATCTATTATGTTTTGCTCTCTTATGTTCCTTTCATTATTTCTTATATTAAATGAGCTTGTAATAACCCCTTAACATGTCAAACTGAATCTGCCAGGTGTTTTTTCCTATCTCTTTAGCATTCTTATCATAGGAAACATACTATGAACATATGCGTTGCAAGACTGCATCCCGTGAAACACACAAACATATGTACAATAAATAAAGCCAAATCAGAAACCTAAAAGCAAGGATGGTGAATACTTACGTGTTGTCTTCCCACTTCCAGTTTCACCGACAATTATCAAGGTATCATTTTTCCGAACCTCTTCTACAAGCATTTTCTCAACTACGCAAATTAAAAATGATCAATAAGCAAAAGCGTTAACATTGTACACAGAGAAAACCTACAGCATACGCCAAAGTTAGGGGTCAGGTGTCAATTCTAACCGGCTTACATCACCAATGGAAGCTTTTCATAAACATTTAGAAGATGAGAAACGTTGAACTTCAAACCAAAAAAGATTAACAAAACACAAACAAGACAAAAAAACCCAGTTGATCTATAAAAACCCCTTGAATATGATGTTTTTGAATGTCAATCTAAGCTTCCAATAACAAATTAAGTGTTGTAACATCTAAAGGCAATTGCTATCTATCAATATGCGTTTCAAGAGTACTTGAAGCGATGGGCAAATATCTTCTCTGTTGCTCAATCTTCTGTCGCCTGAGAGAATATTAGTTAAGCAATTAGAGTGTGAATGATACGTTATGTGTTTGTAAAAAAAACTGGCAAAGAAGTCAGACATCTAATCGGCATTGATTAAGCGTTGAGGCTGATGATTAGTGCATACACAGAGATGTCACAAAAAGGAATAAACCGCATCTATAGGCAATTCTGCACATGTTTCACCATGAATCCATGATTAAATTTCGATGTTAAACTTTATTATCTATAGTGCATTCAAACAGAACTAAACTAAACCAAACCAAACCAAACCCTAAATCTCCATTACAGCATGTGTTAAATAAACAAACACAATTATAGATCAATAGTCACCCTTAATACACATACATCCATATAAAAGTAGAAATCAACAGTCAGATTTGATTCTAAAAGCAAAACAACTAATTACATAGAACAACTCATTTTCAAAGGAGAAAGATATGAAATACGAGAAATGAAACTCACTCTTGCCAAGCAGAGAAAATGAAGACATAGTTGAACAGACCACGACCTAACCCTAACCCTAGTTGTTAAATACGGTTCACCGGATACAGAATCAAGCAGATTACTGGTGAATTCCGGTTCATTAGCGACTTTTGGTGGTGCAATTGGGCGAATGGGAACCAAAATCAATGAAGGGTTGGGGGAAGGAAATTGATTTTGGTTAACCGTGATTTTAGATATGGGAAATTGATTTTGGGGGAGATGGTTTAATTTCTGAGGGAAAACTAAAAAAATGAGAGGGGAAAAATTTAGAATAAATTTTATTAAAGGGTTTTTTGGAAGGAAAATGAATGCTTGAAAATTTAAGTTTTTAAAATTACTTGAAAATTTAAGTGGCATATATAAAGTGTCATTAAAAATTCATATAAGCTTCAGTGGCACATACAAAGTGTCATTAAAATCCTAAATTAGTGGTATAAAAACTAAATGACATTAAAAATGTGTGCTAAGAAAATATGGCATACACAAAGTGCCGTTAAAGCCTAAATTAGTGGCACAAAGGCTAAATGCCATAAAAAACGTGTGCCACTAAATGACATTTTTTGTAGTGCGTCACTTCTTTTTTCTCATAAATCCCCAATAAAACCGCACAATACATAGGTAGCGTTTGTTATGAAGGAATAGAAGGTGAAATGGAATGATTCATTCTAATGGAATGAAAGGAAACATGTTTGGTTATCATGTGGTAATTGAATAAGGTGAAATGGAATGGTTCATTCTAATGGAATGAAAGGAAACATGTTTAGTTATCATGTGGTAATGGAATGGAGCATTCACAAAAAATGTAACTCCTTTCAAATATAATAATTTTCATTCCTTGATAAGGGGGTGTTTTTTTCATTCATTCAAGGAATGTAAAGATGATGATTATTATTATTATTATTATTATTATTATTATTATTATTATTATTATTATTATTATTATTATTATTATTATTATTATTATTATTATTATTAATTTTTTTTACCATTAATATATCATTATTATTGTTGTTATTATTATTAGGCAAATATATTCTTGTCATTTTTAATAAATTATTTTTCGTTACTTCGTCTTTTTTTTATCTTTCACCTTGTACAAAGTAACGATTTATTCTTTTCACATATGAGTAACCAAATATCGCAACAGAATAGTATCATTCATTTTATTCCGTTGTTCATTACATTACTTTATTCATTTCATTTTCTTATTTAATTATTGCATTTACTCATACTAAACAGAACTATATTTTTACAGTTGGTCAACTTTTTCCATAAGAAATCGTTTCTTTTAATTTGTAGTACCGTTCCAAACAAGAAAAGAAACAATTGACAAAACAATCAAATCTACTAAGTGGACGTTGAAAAGAAATACCAGTCTACCACTACCACCTTTTAATTTGTAGTACCGTTTCAAACAAGAAAAGAAACAATTGATAAAACAATCAAATATATTAAGTGGACGTTGAAAAGAAATACCAGTCTACCACTACCGCCGTATAGACAAAGAGAAACCACTAGACAAGTTATGAATTTTTATGGCATAACTTTCTTCTGAGCCGGAATATATATATATGGACTTAATTATCATTTTGTTATCAATCTCTTCTATACATATTCCCTACCATCTACTCCTGCTCACCCGCAACAAACAATGTCCATACTCAACGAAAAACTGCTCTTCTTGTTCTCATTGATTTACATTTGTTTAATCATAACAATCACCCTTGCGCAACCCAATTTAGTTTACAAACGTTGTAAGAACACCGAAAACTATACCATAAATAGTGCCTACCAAAGGAATCTTGACACCACTCTCTCTACCCTCCCCACCACCAACTCGGGCTTAGGTTTCTTCAACTTCTCCACCGGAGAAGGCAGCAATACAGCCAACTCTTTCGCACTTTGTCGAGGCGATGTCAATCCAGATGAGTGTAGTAGATGTCTGAATGACTCCATTGTTAACTTGCGAAAACTCTGCCCTAATCAAAAAGAAGCAATGGCATTCTACCACAAATGTTTTTTGCAATACTCCAACAATAATTTGTTGGTATACCCACAAAAAAAAAGAAATATTTTTTTCAGTTTAATACACAGAATTCAAGGTATCCAGATCAGTTCAACGGTGCTCTGCGACCCTTAATGGACGAGCTAAGAGGTGTTGCGGCCGCTGGAGATCAGCTACTAAAGTTTGCTACCGGGAACAGGACCGGGCCGGGTTTTGTTAGGATTTACGCTCTTTTGCAGTGTTCTCCATACTTAACGGAGCAGCAGTGTAGTGAGTGTTTGGAGGATGAAGTCAGTAAGATAGGGATTCATGGTAATGGGAAAATTGGAGGGAAAATTGTTCTAGCAACTTGTTATCTTAGGTTTGAGATATATCCGTTTTTTAATCAGAGTACACGAGCCGCGCCCCAACAACCTGCAGGTATGATTGATAGTATTTTCTTATAAACGTATGCTGCATACTAAAAGTAATCTATGTGAGAATATTATGTCACGTAATGAACCCTACATCAGCTGTCCTTAAGTTTAATTATTGGCGTTCAGATATTTAGGAATTGGACTTTTCAGTTATTGTTGAGGCATGGTTTGCCTTAACAGGTCCTTCATGTAAATTTGGCGTTGGCTCCGGTACAATAGACGGAATCACACCACCGTTTCCGGACAGCCCCACCTCCACCACTGGTGTAACTGTACCACCGTCGTGTGGCATCCCCCATTCTTTCCTTTCAGTCGAACACCACAACCCACACATAATTTAGTGATGGATTAATCGAATCAATGATCAAACCCTCAACCAATAAACAAGAACGTTAACTAACCCGGATTATACCTTGTTGATGATCATTGATGCATGTTCTCACTTTTCTACCAAAAGCTCCAACGAAAGTTAAAGATGAAAATGATGGATTTTATGGAGGTTAATTATGGTGTTAATATTTCCACAACCCTCTCCTCTATCTCTTATCTCTCTATATACACATAGATAGATAGAGAGAAAGAGAGAGAGTATGTTTGAAAAAGGGTATGAAAATAATATATAAGAGTATGGGAATAAGATGACCCTAACACAAAAAACTCTACACTTAACCTTTTCTAGTGACAAAACCCCGGCTGCCCTTCTCTCATATGTTGCATGATGTGACATATTGAAGAAGTCAGAGTTGACCGAGAAAGAAGGACCAACGTTAATGTTTACGTTGGTAAATGAAGATCCAATAATATCGCACACTTAGTTTTGTTTTTGACTATTTAATGCAGCATCAGTAGGTTAATAATTCCAGTTCCATTTGTCGAAAATAATCATTCTATTTACCATTCAGTTCTGCATGTATTTCCAGTTTAATGATCAATAAAGTGTGCTGATTAGTTATCATTTTCTTTCTGTTCTTGTGTCAAACCACCTCTGAATACCAACACTTGGTATCAGAGCTTGTGTTCTTGATCCAATTTTTTTATGCCCAAAATAGTCAGATCTCAAACCATGAATGTTGTTGCTTCCACTTCGAATCCCCCAAAAGAAAATCCTTTCCCGTTTCAATGTCCTACCCTTACCTCTTCAAACTACACAACATGGGCGATCAAGATGGAGGCCATTATGGATGCCCAAGGGTTATGGGAATCCATAGAACCACAAGCCGGTGTGGCTGTGGATGAGAAAAAGAGCAAGACGGCCCGAGCCTTCATCTTTCAAGCAATACCGGAGGAGATCCTATTGCAAGTTGCAAAAAAAGAAAACAGCCAAAGAAGTGTGGGAATCATTGAAGACAAGGTTTGTCGGAGCGGAACGGGTTCAAAAGGCTCGCTTGCATACGCTTAAAAGTGAGTTCGAGTCGATGCGAATGAAAGACGGAGAGTCCATTGATGATTATGCCGGAAAGTTATCCGGTATGATCTCGAAATACAACAGTGTGGGTGCCGTTTTAGGGGACGAAGAATTGGTAAGGAAGTTACTTGATACCGTCACGGATAAGTACATTCAATTGGTGGCCTCAATGGAACAATATTCGGATGTCGAAAAGATGCCGTTCGAAGAAGCCATAGGTCGGTTAAAAGCCTATGAGGATCGATTAAAACTTCAACAAGGGAGCTCTACCGGTGAAAGTTCGTTACTCTTTACGAAGGTGGAAGGGGTATCAAACAACAGAGGGTTTAATAAACACGGTTCCGGGCGTGGTCGTGGGCATACAGATGGTGACAGAGATGGTAGAAGCGGGTCACGAGGTGGTCGTGGTTCCGGTAGAGGCCGGGGTGGTCGTAACGGAGGCAAGTTTTATCACGAAGGGAATAGTTCGTATCGCAAATCACGTGACAAGAGTCACGTAAAATGTTTCGAATGTAACCAATATGGTCACTATGCCTCCGAATGCAAGACTGAGAAGAAGCAAGATCCAGAAGTGCATTTAACAAGAGAAACCGAAGACGAACCCACCTTGCTATTAAGTGTCTGTGGTGAGGAAGCTCAAAAATGGTCTTGTTAAATGAGGAAAAGGTGTTTCCGAAGTTGCACGAGAGACGAAACGGGTCAAACGAAGATATGCGGTATCTTGATAATGGAGCAAGTAATCACATGACGGGAAAGAAAGACGCATTTGCAGAATTGAATGAAGCTGTAACGGGTCAAGTTCGGTTCGGAGATGGATCAAAGGTCGAGATTCGAGGTAAAGGTTCACTTATGTTTAGTTGTAAAAATGGTGATCAATTGCTAGTTCCCGACGTGTATTATATACCGTCATTAACTAGCAACATTTTGAGCCTTGGTCAATTAACAGAAAATGGGTATGATGTGTGGATGCATGATGAGTTTCTAAGGGTGTTTGATAGCCACAAAAGACTTGTGATGAGGATCCAAAGATCACCAAACAGATTATATAAAATAGTTTTAAAACTTGCCAAACCAATCTGTTTGAAAGCTAGTCTAGATGAGGAAGCATGGACATGGCATGCAAGGCTAGGCCATGCTAATTTTCATGCTATAGAAACAATGCAAAGAAGGGACTAGTGAGAGGATTGCCATGCATCTCGCATCCCGAACAATTGTGTGAAGCCTGTCTGGTCGCTAAACAAACTCGGAAAAGTTTCCCAAAAGAAGCAAAATGGAGAGCAACGAAGCCATTGGAGCTATTGCATGCTGACCTTTGCGGTCCGATAACGCCACAAACATGGGGAGGTAACCGGTATTTTCTTTTGATAGTTGATGATTTCAGCCGTTATATGTGGGTATATTTGTTAAAAACAAAGAATGAAGCATTTGAAAAATTCAAGTTTTTCAAGACACAGGTCGAGAAAGAAAGTAAATATAAGATCAAGACGTTAAGAACGGATCGCGGAGGGGAGTTTAACTCACATGTTTTTATAGATTTTTGTAACCAAACGGGTATCAAAAGACAAACAACGGCTCCCTATACCCCACAACAAAACGGTGTTGTGGAGCGTAGGAACAGAACAGTGCTCGGAATGACGCGGTCCATGCTAAGTCAATGAATGTGCCTGAACCATTGTGGGGTGAAGCGGTACGTCATGCGGTTTATTTAGTCAACAGAATAGTGACGAAGGCAGTGAAAAACAAGACTCCATATGAGGCTTGGATGAGGAAAAAGCCAAGCCTAAAATATCTAAAAGTATTTGGGTGTGTTGGGTATGCTATGAAGCTAACTGGGCGATTTCAGAAGCTTGAAGATAGAAGTCAACCTTTGATTTATTTAGGAAGGGAACCAGGAAGTAAAGCATTTAGATTGTTTAATCCAAGGGAACAAAAGGTGGTGGTTTCAAGAGATGTTGTTTTCTATGAAAACAAACAGTGGAATTGGAAGTATGAGAAGTCTTTGTCACCAGAGGACAAAACTTTTTCAAGTTGGTACTATGCACAGGTTGATGGAGACAAGATGGAGCATGGGAATAATAATAATATTGGCGGCAATTCTCAGTGGGTCCCCAGCACTCCCACAACCGAAAATTCTAATATTTTATCTAGTCCTATGCATGTTGCAGGTACATCTCAAACAACCAGCCCTATACAAGATAACTCGAGCAGCAGCAGGTCATATGAAGCCTCCCCAGCTTCATACGATGACTCTCCATTTCAAGGATTCAGATCGGTTGACGAAGTGTATGAAGAAACCACAGCAATGAATGAACACGAGGTCCAAGATATGTATGAACGGGATGAGTTGTTGTTACTAAATGATGAACCAAGTTCTTATAAAGAAGCATCAAGCGAAGAAAGTTGGATGAAGGCGATGCAAGCTGAGCTAGATTCAATAGAGAAAACCCAGACTTGGAGTTTAACCCAGTTGCCTCCCAACCAAAAGGCGATAGGGTTAAAGTGGGTTTACAAGTTAAAAAAGGATGGACACGGGAACGTAACGAAGCATAAAGCTCGGTTGGTGGCGAAAGGCTACGTTCAACTTAAAGGTGTCGATTTTGAAGATGCTTTTGCGCCCGTAGCAAGGATGGAAACAGTCCGGTTAATCATTGCAATGGCCGCAACAAAGGGTTGGCTTGTTCATCATTTGGATGTCAAGTCGGCGTTTTTAAATGGCGATCTCCAAGAAGAAGTTTACGTAGTCCAGCCGGATGGTTTCAAAATTAAAGGAAAGGAACATTTGGTGTACAAGCTTCACAAAGCCTTATACGGGTTGAGACAAGCACCGAGAGCTTGGAATTCGAAGTTGGATAAGACGTTGAAAGAACTTGGTTTTAAGAAGTGTATCCATGAGCAAGCAGTATATACGATGAACAGGTCAGGTTCAATATTAATTGTTGGTGTGTATGTTGACGACATAATCGTAACAGGGTCAAATAAAGCTGATGTTGATAAGTTCAAGGAAAAGATGAAAACAATATTTGACATGAGTGATCTTGGCTTATTGTCTTACTACTTGGGCATTGAGGTGCAACAAAGTAGTGAAGGAGTAATCCTCAAACAGTCTTCATATGCAAAGAAAATTCTGAAATTGGCAGGAATGGTTGATTGTAACGCGGTTCAGTACCCAATGGAAAACAAGTTGCAGATGACCAAAGAAGGAGAGGGCGCAGAAGTTGACCCGACTCACTACCGAAGGCTCGTAGGGAGTCTTCGATATTTGCTGCACACGCGACCTGACCTTAGCTACTCGGTCGGAGTAGTGAGTCGCTTCATGGAAGTCCCTAAAGAGTCACATCTCACAGCCGTAAAGCACATAATTCGGTATATCAAGGGTACAATTTATAGTGGGCTGAAGTACCAATCCGGGGGGATGAAACACTGGTCGGATATAGTGATAGCAGTTTTGGCACTGATATTGAAGACCGAAGAGGAACGACGGGTACCGTTTTCTATTTGTCAAACAATATGGTTACGTGGTCTTCTCGAAAGCAACGTACAGTGGCACTATCCTCATGTGAAGCGGAGTTTATGGCTGCTACAACCGCTGCGTGCCAAGCCTTATGGCTGAGGAATCTCGTTGGTGAAATGATTGGAAAAGAGCCTCAATGTGTGAAACTGTTAGTCGACAACGAAGGCGCAATTGCACTAATGAAAAATCCCGTTTTTCATGAACGTAGTAAGCATATCGATACTAAACACCACTTCATTCGTGAATGTGTGGATAGGGGCTTGATTGTTGTGGAACATGTTAGTGGTAATCTGCAGAAAGCAGACATACTCACTAAATCAATGCCAAGACAAAAGTTTGCTGAGATGAAGAAGCTAATTGGAGTATGGACCAGTGAAGAAATATGTCCACATCAGGGGGAGAATGTTGCATGATGTGACATATTGAAGAAGTCAGAGTTGACCGAGAAAGAAGGACCAACGTTAATGTTTACGTTGGTAAATGAAGATCCAATAATATCGCACACTTAGTTTTGTTTTTGACTATTTAATGCAGCATCAGTAGGTTAATAATTCCAGTTCCATTTGTCGAAAATAATCATTCTATTTACCATTCAGTTCTGCATGTATTTCCAGTTTAATGATCAATAAAGTGTGCTGATTAGTTATCATTTTCTTTCTGTTCTTGTGTCAAACCACCTCTGAATACCAACATCATATAGACAGGGGCCGACCTAGCATAGAACAAGGGGCAACCCACGTTGCCCCTTGACGCTCCGACGGTAGTGTAAAATTAGTGTAAAAATCTGAAAAATTTGACGTTTTTTTGATTTTGCTGCCCCTTTTTATAGAAACGTTGCCCCTTTAGGTTTTTTCTAAATCCGCCACTGCATATAGATAAAAAAAAAAGCCTCCATTTTAAGTTATGGATAGCGAAATCCTCTCTTCATTATTTTGTTCCATGAAACTATGGAAACTTCACCCATTACTTATTGGCTTCTTCCACTCACAAAACATTCCCATCCCCTCATGCATGGATCCCTATCGTCTCCCATTTCAGTGGGAGTTTTATGATATGGAACGTAAACGGCGGAGTGAAGATTAAGTGTCCAGGTTAACATAAGTACAATGGCCAATTTAAGTGTCCATTTATTATGTGTCAAAAGTGAAAATAGGGAACACATAATGCTAGTATATCACCACTAAAATTTCAGAATCAGTGCCCTCCATGATTACTATTTAACTACATGACTTATCACTTTTAAATTATTTTTGTAGGAAATAAGGAAAACACTACACGGACTGTCATAATAGTAGCTGTTGTTGTGCCATTTATCCTTGTCATTATAATTGCTTCACTTTGCATTATGAGACAACAAAAGAAGAATCTGCGATATCCACCTCCACTAGAGAGGATTGAGTGTAAGTTCTACATTCCTTACATAAACCTAACTGCATGTGTTGACCACTATAATTAACATGATACAAACACCACTTGCTTCTACTATATATGTTTGTAAGCTAGATACTATGGAAAACCAACATATGTTACATATTTTATCATTAAAGTCCATTAACATTTTTTTATGCATAAAAACTAACATAAAACCACTATACTAATATGTTGGTTTTTTTATGTGGAAGAAATTGTTAAGTGAGTCTTACGTCAAAAAAAAACTAAAGTATGTATTATAAACTATTACGCTCAATTGTCTAAGTATTCTTCTAACTAACCTTATGCGTTTCTATACCAGCTGAAACTGCCGATATTAGGTGTAAGGACTGTTTTAAGGCTGATGTACAAATATCCGTTTTGGAAGATTGAAGAATGCGAAAAATTCAAGCGCTTATGCAAAATTTCATGCGAAAAGTTTTAAGTTTGGGGATTATTTTTTTGATTGTATTCGGGTATAAATAGTATTAAGTAGGTGTTTTCTGTAACTATTAGTCCATGATTATATTGATACTTTGTATGCACAATAACTGAATACACTTGATCAGGTTTATTATCAATTGTGTTTATATTGATTTCTTATGTGATTATGTGGATTCATGCTCAATTCACGATGCTCGTGATTTAGTTATTTGTTTCTAACATTCATCTAGGTTTTATAGATTTGAATTCATTGTAGATACATGGATTGAGACTCACAATTAGTATCAAAGGTTCAAAGCTATAGCCTCATGCTTTTCAAAGTTTCGAGCAAAATTCCTTCTGTCTTTAGCAAGTTTGACATCAGTTGAATCTGTTGTGAGGTTAAAATTGAACATGAAGGTCTTTACCAAGTCTGTCCTTATGAAGAACACGTATGAATTTGTTTCTCTTAGTCATCATTATTATTTAGATGTCAATGAAATCATATGTATGTGCATAATAAACGTTCACTACAAGAATTATACCATTAGCGGCGACAGGCCAAATGTCGTTGCTATTGGTCGATCCGCGTCCCAGTGTCTGAAACCAAACCCCAGCCATTGATCCTTATCGTGATCCAACGGTTGGGGATTTAACAAGTGTAGGTCCCGAAATCGGAGGATCGATATCAACAACCTAATCCTTGTTTATAACAAACAATGTTATGAGTGCGGAATCCCCGTAACTATGCCAAATCAAACATATAACAAAATAAGAACAATGGTTTAACCAATGAAACACACTCAATTGATTAAACTGGATAAGAGTACAACTGATACAAACACAGAATGACCTTTGGGTATGCTCTCTTATCTCTAAGTTGTAACTGAGACAAAGTGTGCCTTTATATAGCAGCTGGGCTAGAGAACTCGACGAAACCAAACTGGGCTCGACGAAACGGAGCTGGGCCCAACACTAAGCCCATCAGACGACGAAACACATCTGTTTCGTCGCTGACCATGATGAAACAGATACAACAGACCAAAGTCTGTTTCGTCGACTAGTGTTTCGACGAAACACATCTGTTTCGTTGAAGGCTGCAAATGGTTAACTGTTTGCTGCAAACAGACAGCAAACAGCAGGCACAAAATAAGCACATATATGGACAGATATACCCTTAACATGCAACATGCATTGTTCACAGACTATTACATAACAGACGAGGCAAATAAGTCGGACACAAGTGGATAGGAGGATATCCGACTTGGTCGACTGCGAATACAGACTCGATAAACGACAAAAGACCGTACAAAATACATCGTAAATTACAAGACTAGTGACAGACACAAAAATGCATCAACAAACTCCCCCTTGTCTGTTACTCGTCTTCGGTTTTTAAATCTTCCTTCTTCAGTGTCGTTCGGACCAGGAACTGCCCGAATGTATTCCCCTGTAGTAACAGAAGCAAGTGACGCGCTGAAATTTTAACGCCTGATGTGCGTCCTTGTCTTCATAGAATATGTCATGCCGGTACAACTTGTTAATGTCGGATGCGGACATATTAACTATCCACATTGGATCCAACATCCTGAAATTCTCTTGATTGCCATTGAAAACGATTACTGCCTCATGTGTGTCGGAATCGTAACACCATAAACGCATTTCACCCAGAAAGTCTTGCCTTACTGGCATCAAGGGAATCTTGTCTACCACTTTCGCTGGCTCATAAATAAGCTTGTATCTGCCAGTGTTGGTTGCCGGATCAAGCGTAAACTTGATTTGTTGGTAGATGGGGAACTGAGGTTTGTAAGACTTGTCCTTCCACCCAGACTTCTTGTTCATCCTAATCAATCACTCGAATAACGTTGCACCATCATATTTTGAGCGATTTATGAGATCTATCTTTGTCAAAGCGGCCACATCATAAAATGGCAAAGATAGAATGCTCAGCAAAGACCGAAAGTACTGGATTCCAAACTCCTGCTTAATGGCAACACAATGTATCTCCTTCACAAACATCCAACATAGAATTCTCCCGCTAGGCTTCACTTTCTCAAACCGTAAGTAGTCAACTTGAGCAGCCTCAGGCACGGGTTTGGAAACATTTGACAAGAACCGTTGACGCCATGCGGAGAATGCATCGGTGGCATTTTCTAATGAATCGCGGTTCTTCAGATGCTCATCAATGTCTTCTACATTGTCTTTTAACCAGTCTTCATCAAACGGGGCAAACTCAGTTCCATCTTGTCTAACATACGAAGACTTCTTCACATTTCCCTTGAAGACAATTTCTTCGATGTTTTCAACATTTGAAGATTCCGGCTCACTAGGCATCTTTTCAATCTCATCATCATCTACATCTCTCATTGCATTTAGGGTAATCAGTTGCTGCTGTGAGAGATCTTCAACAATTTCTCCTTCCTCAAGCAATTCACCGGTGAATGGATGAATAACCTGCAATGCGAGATCAGCACTGCTAGGAATATAAGATGTACCTTCAATTTGTTGTACTTCTTCAGCTACTCCAGAAGAAGTTCCTTGTGTAGATTCAACTGTTGGTGGCTGAGCAACAATAATTGCGGAAGATGTAGCTGCTGTCGGTTGCTGTGATGTAGCAGAGGGATTAGGATTCTCTTAATCCTCACGGTCATCATCCCTTTTCTTCAGTATTTCTTGCTGCTTACATCTATCCTCCCACGGTGTAGCAACCCGAGATCATAGAAACTCGTAGCCAGCGTTTAACTTCTTAGCCCCTTCAAGTATTGTGGTATTTCACGAGTCGTACCACTCTTTCATGACATCGCATCGACTTCTTAGATCTTCCGCCAGCTTTTGAAGTACAGAGCTACTTCTTTGTCTTTCCTCATCTGCAGCTCTTAAACGGACGTTTTCGGCTTTAAGTTGATCAATCTCAGCTTGTTGTTCGCCAACCGTGGACTTCAATCTATCAATGTCCACTTGATGAGTGATCTGATCGTTTTTCGTGATCCTGATGAAATCCGTCTGCCTTTGAATACGATCCGCCGCTGCTTCAAGATGAGAGAATAGAAAGTTATTCTTCTCCTCTTGAGTCATTTCCAAGAAGATCCTCTGACGTTCACCACTCGGCTGAGAAGTTGTTGCTCTAATTGCTTCAGCCATGGATCTTTGTGGAATAGCCTGAGGAGATACAGTTTGAGTTTCAGGAGCTGAAGACACTGCCGGTGGTTCTTGAATTGGTGCTTGTGGAACAGATTCCCGGGTAGAGGTACTCAAATATCTTCGAGCTTTCTTCTTTTTCTGATGTTCTGCAGATTTTTCTGCTTTTCTTTTCCTTAGACGTTCCGCTTCAGAATTAGAAGGAACATATTCCGGATCATCTTCTTGTCGAATCTTCCTGAATCTCTTTACACCACGTTCATCTAGATACATCTCGTATCCAGATTCGATCAGATGATCATCATCGGAATCAGATTCAGCCTCGTCATCACCACCGGCTGACGTATCACCAGCTAACACTCCACCTGCTGATGTACCACCCGCTGATGTACCACCAGCTGATGTACCACCAGTAGTTCCAACACTAGATGCACCAACGGCACCGGTATCGCCACCATCTCCACCTTCATCATCACTATCACTCCCCGAACTATCCGAATCAATCGGATCTGGACCAAACTTTTCACTCATTCTCCTTTTCAACTCCGGCTCTTCATCATCTGATTCACTATCATTGTGACGCCATTTGTTTTCTTCAGGAGCAACGTAGGCAGTGTTTCCTAGCGCACTGAACAACTTTCTTGGAGGATCACTTTCTTTGTATCTTTTGTGCGCAAGATTCTTGATAATCCTTAAAGAGTTGAAGTTCATCGCCTCGATCTTCAGAACATCGTTGTCGGCTTTAGGAAGACCCGGATGTTGAATATTCATAACCATTTGAAGAAACCGTGGATACATCCAGAACTTGTTCCCGGTTATCCTACTCCCAGTTCTCGTCATGTTTTCTTTCATGTTGCCGAAGATGTACCTTGAGATGCTAAACGGTTTGTTTAGCACCAATGCCACCATAAATCCAACTAGATCGTTGCCAGCCATGTCATATCCGGCACATCTATTGCTAAGGCACTGAATGAGAACGTGTAGCAAGAACTTGTAACGTAACGGCAGATCACCCTTGTTGATTTGAGTGCTGAAAATGTCTCTGGTACACTTCATCCGTAATAAGCAACCTCGCGTACACATAATTGGGATAGAATCTGGAGCGTCCGGATGGTCTTGTAGTTGTAGCACTTCGTTCAAAATATCCGGAGATACAATCACATCCAAGTTGTCCACACGTCCTCTGATAACATCCTTTCCATCCACTTGCACAACGCTTGCGGAATCCCAGAACGCCTTGATAAGTGACTTGTAAACCGGCGTCGAGAAAGTGACAACATAGTTTATCCGCGACTCCCTGATCCACTTTGTGATATCCTTCAGTTCAGCAAGCTTTTCTTCCGGATCCAAATAGGCGATTTGATTATGACGCTTTTCAGACATAATCTCTTCTTCCGTTTTGTTCTCCTTCTTTGTAGCGGGTTTCCATTTGCCTTCTTTCGGTGCCATCTGAAATTGGAAATGTCCACAATAAGCAACAATTACATCACATATGCATTTAGACATGTATGGATACAAGTACATGTATCCAACTGACAGATAACCTATCAAACCATGTCTACTGTGAACAAATAACACACTGTGAAATTTCCTAAGGCATGGACGACGAAACAGAAGGTATTCGACGAAATAGAAGTAGGTTCGACGAAACAGAATTTGACAGTTGACCAGCTCTGTTTCGTTGACCATTCTGTTTCGTCGATCATGTCTTCGACGAAACGGAGTATTTTGTTTCGTTGACCAGTTACACGACGAAACAGATCTGTTTCGTTGAGTTTTCTGTTTCGCCGACTGTCTGATTTGCCGGAGTTAGGGTTTTGGAATTTGGGCGTTTCGCCGTATGAGGTTTAAACAAATTGCAGATCATCATAAGTCAAAATCGGTGCTATGTATAACCCAAACCAAGTAGGAATTATACTCAAGGACTAGTGAGGATACTGTTTTCATCAAAAACCCATTTAAAATAGCAAACCCATATCATTCCACAACCCTCTGTTTTTGTTACATAACCCAAACCCAAATCAAGACAAACAAACATACATAAACCCTAGATATAACTGACATAGATAGAGACCACGACAAGTTCAACATCAAAAGCCTAAAGTATCAAGAAAAACAACATTTCTGAGGGACTCCGAGAGTTTCCGACAAAACCCACGGTTCAATATATGAGAAACATGAACTTGAACATTTTTGTACCTTTGAATTTTGCAAGATTTCGAGATAAATGGATGATTTGAGTGATTTAGTGGGTGACCGAAGGTATGGGTGTTTGGGTGTGTTTGGAGAAGATGAACAGTTGTTGTTTGAAAAAAGTAACCACCTTCTGACCACTGGGACCCTTTATACACCGACTCACCTTCGGCGAAACAGACCTCTCGACGAAACAGTGTAGTGGGCTTCGACGAAACAGAAATCTGGGCTGGGCTTGGGCCTGTAACATTAGCCCATGACGAAACAGAAATTGGGCTATTCTGTTTCGTCATAATCTCGACGAAACAGCCTGTTTCGTCGAACACCAAACAGGTTAGACCAAGGTTGACCAAAATGAAACCTTGACTTTGACCAGATGTGTTTCGTCGTACCCAATCTGTTTTATCGACCATACTTTTGATTCGTCGACAACACTTTTCAGTAATACCAAGGCATGACAATTTTGCACACTGCACAGATTTTAATTAATTGAACATTTTGCCATTTTGTTTGAGTTTTCAAATGCAAGAACGTTTTATGAAGTAGGTTTCAGGTTTCCGTCATAAACACCAAGAAACAACTTTGGCTTAATCAAAACCGAACTTACACACTATGCTACAAACAAATTTAAAACGTGGAAAACTAAATGAAATGCAATTGAAAGAGATAAACAACTGTACAAGTGCAACTTTTTGTGAGTTTCAAGGATAAGGAATCATACCAGCTTACGGTCTTAGTCAACATGATTTTGATTTCTGTTTAAAGTTCTTGATAAGTATACTACCTCGATTATCGGTATTGTTGTCCACATAAACTCAAACTAATCAAACGTAATCACAATTAGGAGATACGATTTACGGTAAGGATTATACTTACAAGTCGAAGTGAATCCACTCACGACACATTCCCGTATCAAGGTATGCACGAGGGTTCATCTTACCGGTGAGTATACCGATTATCATCTGTTTGACCGTATAAAGATGTGAGATACTCACTTATTTTGATTTAAAAACAAGCCCTATGTGATAGAATCACTTATTGATGAGGAACTTGATTTTCGATGCATGAGGGCACAGGAGCAAGTCCGTGAACAGGTCAGTACTTTCGTACAGCAGAGAGACGAACTTGACTCCCGGATAAATGTGATATTTTATCACTTATTTGTTTGGACATGTGATTGTTTATCACTTATTGAGGTCGAATACAATATGTACACGTATGTATGGTATCATGGAAGATCTAGACTTGCGTCCCCGTTATTTTTCGGTAAAAGATACAACCATGATACCCAGATGATAAGCAGCATAAAGACCGAATATCTCAGAACCTCGGCAATCTATCAAACGAAATTTCGGTACCAAGACCATATGCCAATGAATGGTTCCCACCTGACTTGAAGTCTGTTAAGTTTGTATCATCCTGCACATTTTAGTTTGATTGTGAGCCTACCGATACATCGTTAGTAGAGATACTTATCATTTGTTTAACATTTTTGACCATGTTGACCGACCACACCAGTGAATATCATCATCTTCCTTTTTCCAAGAAACTCATTTTTGTGTTTTCTAATTTTTTTTTTTGAATTTTTGAATTCTTCAGATTTTTTTTTTAATTTTTGAATTTTTCAAACGAAAAGACAGAACATAAAGACATCTTTTTGGATTTTTGAATTTTTCAAATGTTTTTGTATTTTCTTGAAATTTTCTCCCCCTAAAATGCTAAAAGGTTACGAAAGTGAAAATCTTTTTGTATTTTTAGAATTTTTAAAAGAAAATATTTACAAAAACGATTAGCCAAAGAAGTTTACTCGGGTATCACCTTAATGCCATTGACCAAAAGTAGATAATCAAACCGTGATTTATCAAATGCTTTTGTAAACAGGTCGGCACGTTGGTGATCGGTGAGGATATGAACGACATCGATTAATCTTTTGTCAAAACAAACACGTATGAAGTGATATTTAATTTCGATGTGTTTGGTCTTGGAATGCTGCACAGGATTTCTAGTGATCTGTAAGGCAGCATTGTTATCAACAAAAATAGGAGTAGATAGCAATTCAAAACCGTAGTCGCGCATTTGTTGTTGTATCCACAAGACTTGGGAGCAACAACTGGAGGCAGCAATGTATTCTGCTTCACAAGTTGATGTAGCAACACACGTTTGCTTCTTGCACTGCCACGTAACTAGGCGATTTCCTAAGAATTGACATCCTGCTGTTGTTGATTTGCCATCAATTTTGCAACCACCGAAATCAGAATCACTGTATGCAGTCAAGTCAAAGCTATCATCCCTAGGGTACCAAAGACCGGTGTCTGGGCATCCCTTCAAATAGCGAAAAATCCTTTTAACAGCTGACAGATGAGAGGCCTTCGGGTTGGCTTGATATCTTGCAAGCAGGCACGTTGGATACATGATGTCAGGCCTCGAAGCAGTGAGATACATGAGAGATCCGATCATGGCGCGATAGTATGAAGAGTTGATGCTTTCACCCTTCAAATCCGGAGTAATCCCGTGATTCTGCAGAAGTGGGGTACCAATGGGCGTTGCATCTGACATCTGGAACCGGCTCAAGATGTCACCAACATATTTAGTCTGATGGATGAATATCCCAGACTCGGTTTGCTGAACTTGTAGGCCCAAAAAGAAAGTCATCTCCCCCATAGTGCTCATCTCGAACTTTTCCGGCATAATACGTTCGAATTGCCTGCACAAAGAATCATTAGTAGAACCGAATATGATATCATCAACGTATACCTGTACCAACAGAAGATCTCCATCTTGTTCCTTGATAAAGAGAGTGCAATCGATAAGACCTCGTCGAAATCCATTCTCCAGAAGATAGTTGGATAAGGTTGCGTACCAAGCTCTAGGTGCTTGATGTAAACCATATGATATCATTAGTAGAACCGAATATTATATCATCAACGTATACCTGTACCAACAGAAAATTGTTCTTAAAACTAGAGCTTTGTTGAGCAACCAGACCCGGTCGGGGTGAATTGGATCTTCAAAACCTGGAGGCTGTTCGACGTACACATCTTCTTGAACTATCCCATGAAGAAAAGCACTTTTGACATCCATCTGGTAGACTTTGAATCCTTTAAAAGAAGCATAAGCAAGAAAGATCCGAATAGCTTCCAGACGTGCAACTGGTGCATAAACTTCATTGTAGTCAATCCCCTCAATCTGGCGAAAACCTTGAACCACCAGTCTCGCCTTGTTACGAATAACTACTCCACGATCGTCCTTCTTGCACTTAAAAACCCAGCGAGTGCCAATTTTCTTGTAATTCTCCGGCCTTTCAACAAGCTTCCAAACACCAAGCTTTTGAAATTGCTGCAGTTCGTCCTGCATGGCTTCAACCCAAGCATTATCTTTTAAGGCTTCTTTCCAAGATTTTGGTTCTTCTTGTGACACATAACACGCGAACGACCAATCGTTCTGAAGACCAGATTCTCTGATGGCTGAATATAAACCAGCATTCTGGTTATTTCTCAGCTGATTACGCGTCTGCACACCGCGATGGACATCTCCTATAATATTCTGCTGGGGATGGGTATCATGAATCCTTATTTCAGGATTTTCAGGAACACGAGCACTGATACCCAGATTGTTAAGATTAAGATCAACAACCAATTCCACACCTGGAATGTGTGTAGAAGTGGATGCATTTCCTTCAGCAGTATCTACATTCGGCATAAGAGGAGTTTCCAAAGAAGCACCCTGAACAGGAGCAACTAGAGCTGAAGATCCTTCTGCCGCATCATGATATTCATCATCTTCCGATGACTCATTGTAATCAGTAGCATCTTCAAATACCTCATTTTGTACCGTATTGTTAACCGAAGAAGAACCTTGAGGGTTAACGATAACAGGTCTAACCAATGGCGAGTCAGCAGCGTTGTCACTGTCAAATAACATTCTAGCAGCTGCAGATTCTTCGTCAAAGGTTGGCAAATTAAAGGAGTCAAACAGTCTATCGTAATCGAACATCCAAGGATCACCCGGAGCCCTAACAGGACTTGTGTACCTTTGAACCCTTACTTCACTCCATAGTTCAATCTTTTTGGTTGCCAGATTCCATACACGAAAATTTGGAGTTACATATCCAAGGAAGAAACCATCGATAGCTTTCGCGCCAAACTTTCCATCCGGCTCAATCATAGTACATGGAGCGCCAAACGGTTCTAAGTAAGAAAGATCCGGTTTCCTTTTCTGTAGAAGTTCAAAACAAGTTTTTCCATGTCTCTTAACTGTAAGAACTCGATTTAATGTGTAGCACGCAGTCGACACAGCCTCCACCCAGAATTGAACAGGGAGTTCCGACTCTACCAGCATTGTTCTTGCAATTTCAATTATCGTCCGATTCTTCCTCTCAGCGACGCCGTTTTGTTGTGGAGTGTAACGAGAACTGTATTCATGCAGAATGCCCTTTGAAGTACAGAACTCATCCATCACATGATTCTTGAACTCCGTTCCATTGTCGCTTCTGATTCTCTTAACTTTCAACATGTAGAGATTCTCCAACATTGTAAGAAGATCTTTGAGGATGCCAGGAGTATCACTCTTGTGTGTCATAAAAGATACCCAAGAAAATCTAGAATAATCGTCAGTAACTACCAGACAGTAAGCATCCTAGAAAGTTGTCTTGTGTTTCATAGGTCCAAACAGGTCCATATGAAGACGTTCGAGAGGCATGCTAACAGTATTGATTTTCTTCAAAGGGTGAGACTTCTTTGTTTGCTTCCCTTTCTGGGACGAAACACAGATATCTTGTAAATGAAAACTTCTCACAGGCACACCATCCACAAGATTGTTTTTCACCAAATGGTTCATCTTCCTCAAGTGAATGTGCCCCATTCTTTTGTGCCAAGATATAGACTCCTTTTCTGTGGCTTTTGAGACAAAGCAAGTGACTTGTGCAGATGTTGTAATCGCTTGGCTCATATCAAGAATATAGAGATCATTAACTCTTGGAGCCGATAAGAGAATCCATTCTTTAGGAATCTTGAAACCAGGTTTAAGCACATAACAACCGGCATCATCAAAATGCACGGTGAACTTTTTATCGCAGATTTGCGACACACTGAGAAGATTATGATCAATTTGACGAACATAATTCATCTTATCGAAACACACAATACCATTGGAGATACTTCCCTCTCCAGTGATGTATCCGCCTTTGTCTCCCGCAAATGCGACATAGCCTCCTCTAATATTTCTCACATATACAGAAGACGTAAGTCGCCTGTCATGTGCCTGGATGCTCCACTATCAACAATCCAATGACTATTAATAGTTTCTCCTGGAACATCCTGCACATATCATTGAAAGATCAGTTGAGGATGGGGACCCAAGCCTTAGTGGTCTTGGGTCGTCCCTGAGCATCACGGAAAGTGATCTCAATTTCTTGATGATTCTCAAAAACAGTAGCTCCCCCTGAACTATCACCCATCTTAGGTTTCCAAGTTTGTTTTTGTTTACCAGATTGAGTGTTGTAAACAGATTTTGAAGCTTCTGGTTTTAATGGTTGTGAAGCACTTGGTTCCCTTTTTACTGGTTTGACTTCAGATTTTAAAGCCTTTTCAACAGCTTTGATGTTCTTACGTCGTTGTTTCGTTTCTTGTTCTTTAACTGTTCGTTTATCATGTTTTGGTGAAACAGGACGACGTTGAGGGTGAACCTTTTCAGGTGGTGCTTTCTCAACAAATTTATCTTTTGGAGTGTTTGTGCAATTCTTAATGATATGCCCAAACTCCCCACATTTAAAACATGTTCTCCTTTCCACAAACTTAGGAGAATTTGATTGACCAACAGATGTCGAACCCATAGAGCCTGTGGTATTTGCCTTTTCATCACACCCGTTTGTATGTTGAGTGTAATTGTTTTCACTGTTACGTTTTAAAATCATGACTTGTTGTACAAAATCGGTGTTTGATTTGTTTTCAAAAGTCTCAATTTTATCCGTACCCTTTGATGCTACGAATTTGACATCTTTTGCTTTCTTTTGATAACGAGCTCCTTTTGTTTCAGATTTCGATTGAGAAACATTAGGCTTTTGAGCTCGCCTTTCTGGTTGTTTACCCTTAGAAGCAATAGGTTGTTGTTTTGTTGGTGGTTTTTGATTTCCAAATTGTTTTCTAATCTCAGCCTTAGGAACTGGATCACATTGAGTTACAACGACTCCTGGAAGTGTTTTTCCCAAAAACTTGTTTGTGTTATCTTCAAAAACTTTATCAATCGAAGATGGATTGACATTTTTAATTGGAAAGTCGTGATCTGAATAGATTCTAAATCACCAACCTAAGTGTACAACACATTACTGCTCTTAATGGTAGACACAGATGTCTTGTCATTCTTGACATGATCTATCACTTGTTTGACCACAGGAGTATCAGGATTACAAAGAATATGATTTTCAAGTGGAATTTCTACTCCTTTCATCTTGTTAAGTGATTTATCCTGATCACTAATTTCTGATTCTGATTCATCATCTGACGACTCATAGTCCTCAATGATTGGAGGACTTTGTGTCGTACATGTTGAGGTTTCTGGTTGCTCAGATGATGTGTTTGAAGAACTGTCCGGTTTGAACCCTAGGCCAGTAGAAAATTCCTCATAATCAAGAGGCACACTGGGTTCATACCGTGGCATATCCTCTTCATCAGGCATATGAGTATAATTATGCCTTAAAGGGGGCGGACATTTCTCATACCCTACGCCTTTCTTGTTTCCCTTCAGTTGTTGAACATCAATGATGTGATCAAGCACAAATCGGGAGTTAGAATAACTTTCCAACTTTTGCTTGATAGCATCATGCTCGCATTTGGCTATGGCTAGTTCCTTTTTGGTTTCCTCAACAATGTTTATGTAATCGTTTATGCTAACTTGTTTATGATAAACCACTTTGTTAACTTCAGAAACGCTTTTCTTTAGGGTTTCAATTATAGACTTAAATTCTTTTTCGTTTCGAACTAAAGCCATATTAGCCTCTTTGCACTTAGATAGTTCAATAACCAAACTTTGATTATGACTATGAAGCTTTTCTGATTCAAGCTTCATATCTGCACAAGATTTACAAACACTAGGAGCAGGAGTTTCAGAATTTACCTGACTTGTAGAGGCTGAGACATTTGCCATAAAGGCAGTATGAAAATAAAAAGATCCATCTTCAGAGAAAAACTTCTCCATTTCCTTAGATGCTACAGCAGCCTTCTTGATCAGAACTGATTTCTGACATTTCAACTCCTCATCTTTATTAAACAAGTCTTCAACATCAGAACTTGCTTCCTCCTTCACATCAGACTCAGAGTGATCATCTCCCGAAACAGAACTTTCTTCATCAGAACTCCCGGTATAACCCGAACTGTCGTCACTTTCAGAAAATTCCTCCTTATGAACGTGCTTGATGTGATTGATGATCTTTGCATAACATGCTGTTCCTCCTCCTTGATCACCTTCCCAAACTGTACAGACCAGTCACACCCTTCGTCAGCTTGAACTGTCAATGCTCGATTGAGATTTGATGGTCCAGACTGGTTCTGATTGTTATTCACTGCTACAATCCTCCTTTCACGATTCTCTTGCTGGGCATTGACATTTGAAGTACTCGTCTGGTTTCTGAATGGGTTATGATTGCCTTGTTTGGTTGGTCGGGTGCACTCACGTTTGAAGTGCCCCTTCTCGCCACAATTGAAACATGTGACTGCATTTATATCAAACCTGTACTTCGTATCCTTTTTGCCTTCCAACGAAGTTCTTCCAGTTCGAGCCATGAAGTCTTTTGCCCTTCTAACTGCACTAGCAAAAGCCCATTTAATATCCATCAACTCCATTTCATCCCTGTCGATCTGTTGATAATCTTCATTGGTCATATTGATGTTTCCAATTTGACCTGCGACCAACCCGCAGTAAGCACTGACCATTGTATTAATGAGTTCCATATGCTCCTTTGCCACTTCAATGCTAACTTGTGAGAGGTTTGAAGTATCGACTCTGACCGTGTTAGGGTTTAGGGGTGGAGGATTGTTGGTATAATGAGCTTGTTGTTGTGGTTGTGCTTGAGGTGTGGGTATTGATTGTGAAAGATAGGCACTTTGATCGTACTGTGGTTGAGCAGTGGTAACTTGAGGTGTAGGAATGGATTGTGAAAGATAAGCACTTTGATCCCACTGTGGTTGTGCTTGATTGAACTGCGGAAACGGAGAAGAGTTTGTATTGGATACAAACGTCGTTTGAAGCTTTGGTTGCTGAACGGAACTAGAACTAGCTGAAGGACCAAAACCAGGCAAATACATTTCTGTATTTTGAGGAGGTGCAGCTGCAATTCTTTTAGCCTTCCTAATTTCTTCTTCATTCTTATGCTCCAACTTCTGAATAAATTCATAAAGACTGGCATTGGCTGCATCCAGTGCACCCGTATGTTTCAGAAGCTCAATGAATGGACTCCACTTAGGAGGTAGAGCATCAGCAAACCGAGCAATCATTTCCTGATGGGTAGCATTAACATTGTAAGAAATCATTTCACTAATTAAATGATAGAAACGAGAAGTCATATCATTAAGGGTTTCATTTTCCAGGAACTGAAATGATTCAAACTCTTTCTTTAATAAATCATGGCGAGTCTTCCTAGAAGCTGCATTCCCTTCTCCTCTCGCCACCAATGCATCCCATAGGCTTTTCGTGGTCTTACAATATCCAAATTGATGATAGATTTCTTTGTGAAGCGCTTGTGTAAGAATAACAAACGCCTTTTTCTCCAAGTCATAGGCTTTCTTATCATCTTCAAGCATATTAGCATAACCTGCTGAAGTTGATGCTGCTAATTCGAGGGCAGGGTTGACTGCATTAATGAAACACGTCCAAAGTTCGGTGCTTTGCCCTTGAACATAGGTATGGAAACGTCCCTTCCATGATGGATAATCATTCATGTGATTTAACATGAGCGGGTGATTGTTGCTACCCGTCTCACTTTCACTCAGCAAGAGATTTTGAATGCTTTGGTTTTGATTTGAAACCAAGGCCCATTGGCTTGTACTTATGGAAGGTTGTTGTTGAGGTATGGAGTTTGCTAAGTATGAAGCCATAGATGTTTGATTTGAACTTTAACCTGGTCGTGGGTCCGTACTCCAGTCCCACGGGCTTGTACAACTCATCTTCAATGTATACAACAGGAATACCTGACCAAACACTTGAAAACACAATGTTAAGATAGTTTTGCAAACCTTCCGTTTAAAAATGGTATCCCACACGACGAAACACTTTTCCACGAAACAGATTCTATTTCGTCGAAATCGCTTATGACGAAACAGGGTATGTTTCGTCGAAGTATTATGGCGAAACACTTTTTGATTCGTCGAAGGGACCTTTGGCGAAACACTTTTTGATTCGTCGAAGGGACCTTTGGCGAAACACTTTTTTGATTCGTCGTGAATCTTTTTCGTCGATAGTTTGATTCGTTGAAAAAGGTAACCAGAGTTGGTGAGGTAGGTCAAATCTTATCCACAGACTGTCAACTCACACTACCTTTCTCACTTTACCCCATGCTACGACTACCAACTAGTGTATGGTGAACAATAGATTAATCCTTTTCAATTCTTTTTATGTTTTTTTAAAAAAAAATTCAATATCCAATGAATATTCAAGAACAACTTGAATATCCTTTGAACAAATGAAGAACCAACCCAGAAGATATGAACTTTCCGGTCACCAATAAATTTTCCGAAACACTAAAATGCACAAGACTTTCACTAAAAACCGGTTTATCACACAAGCAAGCAATCTAACGGGTTTTTGATAAAACTCTTTAGCAAACAACCATATTTCAACAGATTTTTGAAGAACTTTTCCGGAAAATATGAGTTTTAAGAACAATTTTCTGGAAAACACACACACACTTGATAAAACCGAACTATGTTTGATTTTAAACAAGGATAAGAGCCTAGGGCTCTGATACCACTTGTAGGTCCCGAAATCGGAGGATCGATATCAACAACCTAATCCTTGTTTATAACAAACAATGTTATGAGTGCGGAATCCCCGTAACTATGCCAAATCAAACATATAACAAAATAAGAACAATGGTTTAACCAATGAAACACACTCAATTGATTAAACTGGATAAGAGTACAGCTGATACAAACATAGAATGACCTTTGGGTATGCTCTCTTATCTCTAAGTTGTAACTGAGACAAAGTGTGCCTTTATATAGCAGCTGGGCTAGAGAACTCGACGAAACCAAACTGGGCTCGACGAAACGGCACTGGGCCAACACTAAGCCCATCAGACGACGAAACACATCTGTTTCGTCGCTGACCATGACGAAACAGATACAATAGACCAAAGTCTGTTTCATCGACTAGTGTTTCGATGAAACACATCTGTTTCGTCAAAGGCTGCAAATGGTTAACTGTTTGATGCAAACAGACAGCAAACAGCAGGCACAAAATAAGCACATATATGGACAGATATACCCTTAACATGCAACATGCATTGTTCACAGACTATTACATAACAGACGAGACAAATAAGTCGGACACAAGTGGATAGGAGGATATCCGACTTGGTCGACTGCGAATACAGACTCGATAAACGACAAAAGACTGTACAAAATACATCGTAAATTACAAATTACAAGACTAGTGATGGACACAAAAATGCATCAACAACAAGCAATAGCGGCGACAAAGGTACTGCATTAGCGGCGATGCCTTGTCTTCCCTAATAGTTCGATCCGTGTGCTTACACAAAAGAAAAATCTTGGCCCTTGATTGAAACATGATCTAGTGGCTATTGTTCTCCCCTTCAAACAAACGCACTTCAAATACAATTCCATCTTCTTCTATTCAAAACAAACACAAATCATGCTCATCTGTACATCTTTGTCACCGGAGCTTCTTCCCGGCCTTCACAAATAACGACAATAATCCGTCACCAGAGCACCTTCTTCGTCAACCACGACTGTCACCGGAGCATCTTCCTTTGTCACCGGAGCACCTTCTTCGTCACCGGAGCACCATCTTCGTCACCGTCAAGCACCACTGTCACCGGAGCATCCTTTTCGTCACCGGAGCATCCTCTTCATCACTGGAGCACCTTCTAGCGAGTTTTTTAGTTTTATGTGTAAGTTGTGTATTGTATTGTTTGAGTATTATGTAAAATGCTTTGTGAGTTTGTGGATGTATAGTATGAAATTTGAATAAAAATACGACAAGCTTTCCGGCAATTTCCTTTTATGCTTTGTTATGAGATTTGACCGAAAATTACATGTAAAATGCTTTGTTTGAGTTTTTGAGAATTTGCAGGTTCCGTCAACGGCGAGCTTTCAGGCAATTCTCTGGCAGAAGCATTAGCGGCGACAGGTTTAATACCGACGACATAAAGAGCAATAGCGGCCGATCTATACCGGCGACCCTTTAGCGGCGACATATCGTCGCTAAAACCAATAGCGGCGAGAAAAAGTGCTTTTAACGGCGACACATGATGCCGCTAAAGGTACACGTTTCTTGTAGTGGTTACATCGAAATAAGATGATGATTGTTGATTGTTTCTTCTAATAGAAACTTGTGTATAAGTGCATGAAAATGAAAGAATCCGTTTAAAATTCTTGTTTCTAATATCCATCAAACTACATATGATTATGGATTAAGATTCTATAATAATACATGGAAATCCTTTTTATTAAAATACTTCTATGAATCTTTGTACGAAACATAGACTCAATTCTTTTATAAAAGTGGATGAATGTTTGTTTCATCTTGAAGGGTTATGGTCTCAGATCTTGCGCCTGACTTAAGCGCAAGTGACCATCACCCAGTTTACTTTCTCACTCGGCAAAGAACATGCTTCAGTCTCGTGCGAGCATGCGTGCGAACCCGGTTTGCTTTCCCTACTTGCTGAAGATGATGCCACATCTTGTATATGAAAATGGGTGTTTTAGGCAGCATACACAGAATGCGGAGTTTACTACTAAAGATGGTAGTTGTGACTCGGTGGTGACAAGTGTCTATCACCCAGTTTGTTAGTATCATCTGAATCCACATCGTCTACAACTGTCGTGTTACTACATTACGCACATTGCTATGCTATAGTCCCGTGCGGGCGCGCGCGGGGTTAGCATCGGACGATAGAACCTTCTCATGCGGCGAAGGAAGTGCAGAGTAGTTAATGGAGATGTTTTCCAACACATGCTACGGTCTTGCGCACGCGCAAGGGCGGCATCCTCTCATGATGCAAGTGGTACGCCCTGACACTGACAACAAGGTTAGCTGACCGTCTAGTATGCGGCTACCCAATCCACTAACAAAGCTCCCACTTGCATAAAGCTGATGTACAGACTGACGACCAAAGCTAACAGGCCACGTGGCGGCCGCTCCTTCATGCGCCTAGCACAGCAGGACACGTGGCGACTCCTCCACCGTGCGTCTGACACTTCTGCAGCCTACACACCTACCAGGCCTGTGGAAAAGCTGCAAGTTGTCAGTTAGGCCCAAGGCCCATCAAACGCCCCGTTGGGCTCTCTCATTTCCCTCTTCGGCTATAAATAGTGATGTGGGGTAAAATACACATATTTGTCCTGTGTAAATTGTATAGTTTTAGTTTAGTTTTTATTTGTTTTTATTTAGTTTTAGTATTATATTACATTATTTTGTGTTGGACCAGGTCCTAGTGCAAATGGAGCGAAAACGAGTAATATGGAAATGACCAGCCAGTTGGGCAGAATGGGGTGCCAGAAACCGAACTAAAATTGCCGCTATTTTTCTTGATTGGGCCAAACCCACTTACCTCTATATTATTATCAAAGGCCAATTATTGTTGTTGGATGGATGGCAGCAACTATTAAACAATTTGTAGAGGAGAATCAATTGAATATACAAAAGCTAATGACATTAATTTTGAAGTGGAAGTTGACGAGCAAAAATAAAAAGAAAAGAATTACTATTGTTGTTGAGCATGACATGGGCAGCGGAAGCCAAGGCCCAGACCTTCACGGGTCGCCAAATACATATTCAGTCCAGTAGTTCACGTGAGAATTAGGGCTTTGGGCCATGATCATAATTAATTAAACAGGGGGATGCAAAAGCTGATCATAAGGGACAAAACATCAGAAGGCTACATCACTATTATTTGGATCAATATCAGACGAAAAAGAATAAAATGGGCGGCTACTATTTTTTTGGGCGACATACACTAATTGGGCCAAGCCCAATATGTGAACGAATCTAAAGAAAGAGGGCGGTGCACTAAAATATAAAAGGAGAGACGCACGCATACAAAACGAGACAGATACGACAGAAGGCTGGACGCTGAATCATTCTTGGAACGTGACATCGGATCAGACGAACGAAGAACAATATCAGCCGCATATCAAGATCGAAGGTGGAATTTTGCAAGGGTTGAGTTCAAGAATTATTGGGGTTGAAACAAGAGGCTTAAGGATCAAGAATTAACCGGGTTCTATCTATTTAATTTCTTGTTTTCTTAGTTTCTTTATTTTTACTTCAATGAATTCTATTATTAAACCTTGTTTATTATTCTCGTTCTTGACTATGATTGGCTAGATCTTTTTAACTATCTAGGTAATGACAATAGTTTAATAAAGTTTGGTTCTTTATTCGATTTTTGGCGTGGTTGTGGATTTTTCTTGTATTGTAAAAGCTTCGGGAATTTAACTTGGTGCATATGCGTGCTTGACGATTATTTATCACTGTTTATTGCTTCGTATAATCCTTGGTGACGGTCTTTATCACATAATAGGGTTGTGCTAGGGTTCTTGATTTAGGTGACGGTCTTTATCACGTAATAGATCATTAATCCTTTAGGGTGAAAATCGAGTAAGTAGCCTTAGAAGTAATATTCGGTAATTTAATAAAATCAAGTGTTATGCTAAACTTGTCGCTGTGAGGCTCGAGGTTATTAATAGGTCTCGGTTTGGTTATAAGTCCTTAACGTTCCATTGTCTATTAAACCAAGATTAAAACCCGTCGTTGCTTTAGACGTTCGCGCTGTGAGGTAGAGCGTCTTATATAGGCACTTTCAAGAAACTAGAGGACTGTGAGGAAATCTAGAAAACCGGTAAGCGTAACAGCCTAGGTAGTGCCACAAGAATCACCTTGAGAGAGATTGAGGGGCTTAGTTGGTATCTTAATAGGTTTAGCATTTAAAGATCCCGGTTCCACACCACAAAATTATCGAATAGAAATCCATTCTGAGTTTAGCTTGCGTCTAGCCTAGGTAGTCTTCATCGCCTTTGGTCAAAGTCTTCGTCCACATTCGTGTTTAGTCTTTTCTTTGATTTTTCTAGTTTAATATTTTATTATATTTTTTAGGATATTTAGAAACCCCCCCCCCCCAATCAATAAACAAATAGTTTGAGTCGTGTCAGTCTAAGTCTAGATAGAGTCGTTAGCGTAATTAGTAGAGTCTCTTGGGTTCGATACTCGGACTTCCTTAGGCTATACTGCATCGATCGGTACACTTGCCGGTCGTGTGGTTTAGGGTTTAGAGAGTCTTAGTTTTATAAATTTAAAGCTTAGAGAGTCTAGTTTAGGGTTTAATTTTAGTTGTTTTTAATTAACCCATTTTCAGCACATCAAATAGCATGGTTCGGACCAGGTTTGAGATAATGCTAATCTGCTCACTCAGACTTACTACTTAATCACTTATCTTGCTTCCTAAGCGAATACTGATTCCCACGCCAAAAGGGTGGTAACAAGGAGCAACCCCCACCTCATTCTGCTTGTTGTAAGTCACGGTGTGTTCACTATGCATGGGACAGATTACAGGATAATCCAACCATCGATCGAGGAAAGAAGGGATTAACCCTACCTAACGAGACCCGACCCGTGGACTAACCATTGTTTCTTCATTAGCCCCCACCGATATTTTCTACAAGCACTATCATCTATTCTTTTCACAGATCGATCATCACAACATTCCCAACCCAGAGAGGGAACCTTATGTTCTGTTACCGATCGACCGACTAGGTGGGGAATGCCCCCCATAACCAAACGTCGGGCCACGTCGGAACATCCACTCAGGTGGGGAACAAATCGGCGAATCCGCTAGATATTCCCTAATTAGCATCAATCATACCAGAGGGAAAGGATCCTCTCTCCTGGTTTTTAAGACAACAAGATGCACTGAATGCAGCGTACACCCAGCTCTCCATAGGCATGCCGTAGATTGTAAAGCATACACCTGCACCAATCACACCAACGCCTCATGTTCTTCAATACGAGGCATTACCCCAACAGCAGCATGCGCCTAGGGACAAGTGCGAACAACATGGTGACTCATATATGAGTTAACTTACGTTAGAGGATGGGGATTCAACCTATGGATCCCAGGCAAGAGCCTCAGCACACCTTAGGTTGGGGTTTGGAATGGATGATGGTGAAGAACGGATTGAAGATGGGATAATGAAAAGGTTGGTGATGGATTAGGGTTATGGATTGGTGAGATGATTCGGATGATTCGGGATAAATTGGAATGATTGGGGATGAAAAGGTTTGAGTTCTTGGCTCCAAAGTAGTGTTCTCCACTTCAAAAATACGTAACCCCCCATAAAAACCCCAAATCTTTGGTCAAAACCCGGTCAAAACAACATTGGGGCGAAATTCAGCGTTTTGGAGAATCTGGGGACAGTAGCCTACGCTCCCCTAGGGTCGTCGAAGCCCCCTCGAAATTGCATTTTTCTGCTGACGCCCTAATTCACTGCCTACGCCATTTCTTGACGACGCGGGGCGTCGCCGATGGCCTTAGTGCGTCACCAAAACTATAATACATTAATGAATTTATTTTACATCAATTGTTAACCAAAACTATAATACGTTAATGAATTTAGAATATGAATTGATAGCGACTCTCCGGTTGAATACTTCTGGTTCTGCCACTATGTATGTTATAATTTTTTTAAGATAGTATACCCATACAAAAACTAAGATAGGCCCATTTACAAAACAATTTTTAAGTATTAGAAGTTAACTTATTAGATTTAGTTAGCCTAATTAAGGGGTAAGGGCTAAGGGCACATTTTATTGAACTCGGACATAGCAATTGAATACTCATGGCCCAGCCCTGCATATTGATAACTCTAAAGTAGTAACAAAAAAAAAAAAAAAAAAAAAAAAAAAACTAAATTGGTAATAGGTAAAATTGAGGATTTAGTGATATTATAGTTATAAAACGGTTTGAACTCAACTTTTTTTGCTCCATGCTATATTCTCTAAAAAACAGGTTTAAATTGAACTTTTATCATTAAGTATATCAGCAAAGACCTAAATTGATAGTCTAAATAGCAGGATTGAGAAATCCCTACAATGTCTGTAAAGTACACTTAACACGGTTGAACACTGGATGTTAAAAAGTGAAAAGGATTTTTAATAATGTAAACACGAATTCTTGAGAGAAAAACAACATTAGGGCCTGAAAATACACAAAACAAACACATCAAACCCAAATCTAGAAAGACCCATCTGGCCTATGAAAACAGCCACTACTACAGCAACAGAAAAGCCCATCAAAACACCTATGCATATAGTTTCCCTTTGTCTCCTTTTTTAAAAGAAAGCACTTTCTTTCATAATATCCGGCCCATGACTACCATAAACCTTGACAAAGTAACTCATTGATAACTTGCTTCAGAAGCAAATACAACAGTAGTTTTTATATTTATTATAACAAGATTAAAAGTCACCAAAAACTGAATATTAAAAGCAATACATATAAGAGGAATTCTGATTTGCAAATTCGTACATTGGCTAAAACTTAAGGCCACATATAATAAGGTCTTCAAATTCACACCCATTTTAAACTCATCCATCCATAAGCTGTATTTTCTTGGACCTGATTGGCTTTCTATCTTGCACCTTGTTGAATCTGCATGTACATGATTACTTACTTTTTAGCCACATCCCTCAATTGCTATATTATTACTAGAAGAAAATAGCAATAATATTATTAATTACTGCATATCATGTAAATTCCAATTTTTTGAGTATAAGAAGCAAAGCACAAAACAAACATTAAATGAGTATACATGGAATAGTAGAAAGACAAGTATAGCATTTAGAAAATGAGTTAAAATTAAATTTGATAACTCCATTCTAATTAATTTTGACTTTCAATCTTTGTAGTCTTAAATTTCTTACTCCTATCTATAAATCAAACAATTTAAACATAAAACTTAGAAGCTAAGTTAAAAACCAAAACTATACTTGGGCTAAGATTTTTGCTTAGAAATACATGAAATGGAGGCATTAATACATGAAATGAATGTGTAAATACATGAATGGTGGTATAAATACATAAAATAGAGGTATGAAACATGAAATATATGAAACTGAGACATAAAAGCTAGAAATATATGAAAATATGAATGGTTCAGTCGGTTTCGTTTAGTTAATGTGGGTTAACCAAGGGTAAAAAACCAATAACTGATTTTCAATTTTCGGTTAATTGGGTTTTTGGTTCATTTTTTTTTATTTCGGGTCCTTTCGGTTAATCATGTGACATGCCAGTTTGTTAAAAAAATAAGAAAAATTATACCAATTTTACACTCAAATTAAAGATAATAAAATGCTGGTTTTATGGTGTATTTAAAAAAACTTAATGTATTAAAAAGTTATGTGTGTTTGAAAATCATGGGGTTAGTTGGTTTAAAATAAGAGCCTCCTGTGAATTTCCTTATGGACCCTATGGAATGGAGATCTACTCTATGACCAGCGGATCTGCTCGTCTTTGGTTGGGCTAGGGGACAAGCAGCAAGAAAGGCAGAATCAAAGAAAGTTGATAAGCACGCTAAAGCTTGTGCACAGAACCAACATTTTTTGTCCCTTTTTCCTATGACACATATGGCTCCCTAGCGCTAGAAGCTATTCAATTCCTGACCAGTGTCCAACAGGTCATCCACAATAATTGTTCAGCCTTAGGAGGACACGGTTTTGTCTTTGGTTGATTAGGGTTTGCAATTCAGAAAGGGTGCCAACACAACTTGTTGCCCGTCTATCTACCTTCTATTTTGATGTAACTTGGAAAGTATGAATGAAATTTGACTTTAAAATAAAAAAAAACAAAAAAAAAACAACAATTAAGTAAAGTTCAAGGGTGAAGGTGTATATGTTGTTTAAAAAGACAAATGTTCCCCCAAAAAAATAAACACATGCATTAAGTGTTGTACCTTGAGCAATAATACTTTTACTACTAAGAATTTAAGTTGCCAATTAGGTTGTGCATTATAACATAACAGAGTGTACAGGCATATAGATATTAATTACTTACTTGAAGTTCCAGTGCCTTTTTAAGTTGCTTTACAACTTCTTTTGTCATCGGTCGTTTTTCTCTGTCATGATGTAGGCATTGGTATGCAATCTCTTGAAATGTAGCCAATGATTCCGACACCACCTCTTCTCTTATTTGCTCGAACACCATCTCATCACACTTTGTTTGTTCAAATTTTTTTCTAATGAAATCCGGTAGATAATGACCCTCATGTTTGTGGATTGCAAATGTTGATCTCCCACACAAAATCTCAAATAAAACCACACCAAATGAATATATATCAGATTCTATGGTTAGAAATCCTGTTTTTCTGTAAAGCGGGTCCAAGTATCCTAGTGTGCCACATGCATGATCGATGACATAGTCTGTTTCCTGATTCAATGGACTTATTAGTGAAAGCCCAAAATCAGCAAGTTTTGCTTTCCAATCATGGTTTAGTAGAATGTTAGCTGTTTTGATGTCCCTATGTATCACCTTTGCTCTTTTTCCACCTCCTCCGTGAAGGAAATCCAGTGCGCTTGCAACATCAATACATATATTAAGTCGTTTTATCCATGTAAGGGAAGCATCATTCAAATACCTATCAAGACTTCCCTTGGGTGCATGCTCATAAACAATTATTTTTTCATCATCTTCATCACAATAACCTATAAGACCAATGAGGTTATCGTGCTTATATTCCCAAAGAATTTGGAGCTCACTCAAGAATTGTTGTTCCCCTTGACCAAACCTGACATCCAATCGCTTTGCAACAATGATTTTAAATCTGTCACCATCATGAAAGTTTCCTTTAAAGACTTTCCCAAATCCTCCTCCGCCAATACAATTGTCATCATGGAAGTTTTGTGTGGCATGTTTTATGTCTACAAGTGATATTTTGGGGATTTCATTGTTGTTTTCCTGTCAACCATGAGATAGATAATGTCATAATAATAACTGTTAAAATATAAATTGATGACTAAAATGGTATTGAATTAAATGTATACAAAGTGGTGTATGCTAATAGAAAACAAAAACTTGTAAAAATGGTGATGGAAATTGGTAATGAAATACTAGTAGTTATAAATGCTAAATTTGGTAATATAAAGTTCCATAATATTATTATAAACTGTAAAATGACGATCAAATTTCTATAACAATATAATTTGAAACTATAAAATGGCAATTAAATGAAAGTAACTTGGTGGTATCAGTGGTTTAAAAAAATTAATAAGCATTTTACAGTTGTCTTAAAATTATATTTCTAAGACATTGACTTACTTGTAAAAATAGTGCTTTCTCCAGTTGCTGCACGACAAATTTCATTGTTGGACGTTGATCTTGAGTTTCTGTCACACACTGATATGCGATATTAATAAATGTTTCTATAGAATCCTTGTTGGCACCTCTGTTTAGAGTAAAACCGTTTTCACTAGTTTCTTCCTTTATCAAAGGATCAATGATGTCGTGTAGTGTTCCTGCGCAAAAGCATCGTCTTGCAACAGAGGCTAGCCCTCTCTCCTTCTTGTAAATCTGGTCAGAGGCTCTCTTCCCACATAGAATTTCGAACATAACAACCCCAAAACTATAAATATCCGATTGCTTTTTTAACTTACCTGTCCTATCATATTCTGGATCTATGTAGGATGGTTTGCCAAGAGCCACGTTGAGATAGAGAGCTTCGTCTACTTGATTTAGAGGCAGGAATAAAGAGTACCAAAAGTCAACCATCTTTGCCTCCCAATTATCACCCAACCCAATGTTGTAGCAATTTATATCACGATTGATTATCGTCTTTTGGTCTTCCATCTCAGTATGAAGGTAATTCAAAGCACGAGCAACATCAATGCACACTTTTAAACGTTTTTCCCATGTCAAAATACGCATTTTGTCGACATTACCCAAAGACTCACCAAGAAATCCGTTAGAAACATTTTCAATGACAAGAATCATCTCAGATTCTTCAACACAATATCCAAGTAGAGTAACTATGTTCGGATGCTTAATACGGGTGAGCATTTCAAGTTGTGTAAAAAACCGTTCTTCTCTATGCTCGGCGTGTCTAGAGATGCGTTTTATAAATACATGGTTATCTCTCTTGTGGTGTTCGCATTTATTCTTCCCATCTACAGATGAAGGATTTTCCTTGTCAAATTGGTCTAGCTCTGCTCTGTAAATAGTATAGAGACGTTGCCAATTTATATATCTGTATGTATCTGAAAAATTATCTGTTGCTAATTGAATATCACTGAGACAAATCTTCAAGTGTTCCAACTTGTTTCCCTGCAAATTTGTGCCAATGGAGAAAAAAGGATCTATATAACTTAAATTTGCTAGAAAAATGAGAATGAAACTTAACATGATTTTAGAAGAAAATTGTTTCATAAATCAGTTGTTGATCCTTTTAGAAAAACTAAAGATGACAATTGAATCTATCGCCTGATTAGTTAGTACAACAATTATATAAGGTGATATTCCGGAGATGCGCTCATAGCATGATTGACCTTGTAAACTTCATATCAAGTAATTGCAACACGTCTCCATGTCACTGCAATCTGACTCCGACTCCACCGCAGTAGACCACAATAGGACCCATCACATGACAGTGAGAGTTTTAACATGACTACAGACCTTTCAATTGACATGCACGACTGTGAAAAATTTTCATATGTTGTTACAAACTCAACTAAGACTGTCACCATTGGTTAGGGTTAAGAAATCGATTTTGGTTTTTTTAGTTTCGTGTTGTTCAAACTGATAAAATATATTAAAATTAATAAAAGAATTCAAAAAGTTAATTAAACATATTAAAAAATTATCCTAATATAATTAAACATTGATAAATTAGAAGTACAAATGACAAATACTGTTGGATTAATTGGTTTTAGTTCCTAGCCTTGTCCCTCTCTATTAGACATGTTTCAACTTCATCATCAACATGTGTTCCATAACCCTCAATTGACAGGATTATCGTTGTTGAGATCGAATGGAATATGCACCCGTGAGAAGCAGAAGTGGCGTATTCGCAGTAGGTGTCTTTGTTCTTTTGGGTGCATGTGTACCGTATACACTGGTTGGCCATAATCTACCACATCAACCATTTTTAGTTCATTTCGGCACTAGAGTGATTACATATACTTCCACTCACTTCCAAATGGCTTCGTCCTTTTGATTGTTCTTCGTTTTTGGATCCTCAGATACATGCATATACACGCTTTCACAAGTAGCACCTCATCTGCTATCTTATACTTTTATCTCTTCACGGGTTCCTTTTTTGATAACGTAGTAGCTTGGCCCCTCTTTATTTTTCTAGGAGTTTTGAGCAGCGGGGATCGAGATTCATCAACACTTAGCATCTTGGTTGTATCGGGGATGTATATATCAGTGATCGAGAATGCTTGAAATTGTGATTGTTGAAATTGAGTGATTGCAGGATTTTGAGAATCGGAAAACCCATAATTTTAGAATTAGAATTGTGAGAAGTTAAGATTTGAAATGGTTGGTTCAAGTATCCTTGTATTGGTGGACACCCATTTTTGGAAACGACATTTTTTTAGTTCAGGTTGGCAACATTTAATAATTGTGTAAAGGATTTTTTTTTAAGGGTGACTTTCTATGTACAGGACCTAGTAGTCACCGGGTTCTTGTCAAAGACAATCCCCCGTCAGCCCCGCCTGCGGACGGGATATTCTATCGGGCCCCAGCCGCTGCGCAAACTGACCTTCACCCGGAAACCATACTGCCCCCACACGAGAACCTTGCTGGGGTAACAACTGGGTAAAACCGGGTTGACCTCCGGATCAAACCATGCCTCGGTAGGAAACGATCCATCATTGGGACGTCCCGCACCTTTTGCTACAGCCGGGAGTCGAACCGGCGTCTCCAAGGAGAACACCAGCCCAACTAACCAACTAAGCTAGGGTGGGGGATTTGTGTAAAGGATTGTTAGTTTGCATCCATTGTTTGGACTATTGGAATATAGCCGCTAAAAACCCCTTTTAATAATGGGACAACATCATATTATTTGACATTAAAACAAGAATCGAAAGGTGATTAATTAAAACAGAGACGATTACAGACTAATGACAGGTAGACAGGCAACAAGCTGTGCTACTACCCTCTTCGGAATAGCAAACCCTACCCTACTAAACACAAAATTCGGCCCCTTAACATGTGCGATGTTACTGTCTACCACTTACTGAACTCGCTTGAGGAACCGCACCACGTCAGGGGCGAGAGTGCCAAAGTGTTAGCTCCTCCACCGTTGCCCTTGTGTAGGTCATTTCCACCTCAACGACGGGTTAAGGACAAGCGGATGGATGGGGGATAGTTTAACATGAGCCACAGAGCTGGCTAAGGATAGTCTCGTCGGTGTTTATTTTCGATGTGATGCGATGAGCCCATTGATCACCCGTTCGTCTAGTCCTCTGGATCTTCTTTGTTTTCTTGCGCACGTTCTTCAAGAGGTGCTCCAATTTGCCACTCTTCAGAGCTTTCTCGATTTCCATGCGCAGGTGAATGCAATCATCTGTCAAGTGCCCAGTATCTTTGTGGAACTCACAGAACAAACTAGGGTCTTGGCCTTTCTTGCTGTGCATTGGTGGTGGATCTTTGAGATCCAACTTCTCCGTGTTAAGAACCTCTAGGGGTGTCTTAGTGACTGGGGAGGAGAATTTTTAGGAAGCTCTCACCCTTCTTCTCCTCTCTTGGGGTTGTACATCGGCTCTCATGTCCACATACCAGCGAACAAAATGGGTATGTTGAACAACGCCACATAAATGTTGTTGAAACTAGGCTCACCCTCCTTGCACAATCCAATGTCCCACAACGTTTTTGGCTTGCATTCGACACGGCTATGTATCTAATTAACCAAATGCCTTCTCGAGCCAACTCCAGAGTTTCTCCTTTTGAACAACTTTTCCATCACCCACCAGACTTCTTTTTCCTTCGGGTTTTTGGTTACCGATGTTACCCTCATCTTCGTGCATACAATAAACACAATATGGACTTTCGATCCATGCCTTGTGTTTTTCTCGGGTATAGCACCTCCCATCACGGCTACCGGTGCTTGGACATCCAATCCAATCGTCTACACATTGCCCGACATGTCCAATTTCTTGAAGAAGGCTTTCCATTTAAACCACCACCTATCTCCATACCCACACCATCCTCCCCTCCCTACTTCTCATCCTACCCTACTCATCCTCATCTTCATCCCCATACTATTCCATCCGGTGATAATACATCTCCGGCCCAACCGACTACACCATCTAACACCACTAATCAGGCTGACAATCCAGCCTCGGCCCAATCAGCCGCACCACATAACCCCATGACTCAGACTGACCAAACAGCCTCGGAACAACCGAACTCAGCCCATATGGACAGCCCTCCACCTCAGCCCAACTCGGGCTCGGCCCAGACCAGTCCACAACCCCACTCACACCCAGCCTCAGCCCACACCACACCAGATCATCCTCACCCACCTAACACAACCAACTCTCTACCTACACCACCACCACCTCGTACTCGTCCTTCGCACCTTCGTCCTAATCCTAAACCTGTTGACCGGTACAGTCCTTCTTCGTTTCACACTACTACAATTTCCAAACCATCTTCCTTCACCATTGCTAACAAAGACCCTCACTGGCGTGCTGTCATGGCTGAGGAATATTCGGCTTTAATGAGAAATGGTACATGGTCTTTGGTCCCGCGTGCTCCAAACACCAACTGTAGGTGGGTATACAAAATTAAGAAAGATCAACATGGGGTGGTTACGCGTTACAAAGCGCATTTGGTTGCTAAAGGTTTTAATCAACAAGCAGGTGTTGACTATCATGACACGTTTAGTCCGGTGGTCAAAGCAACTACCATACGAGTTGTTTTATCTCTTGCTGTCACCAAAGGTTGGCCTCTTCGTCAACTAGATGTTCAGAATGCGTTTCTACACGGTGATCTTAAAGAAACTGTTTACTTACAGCAACCACTTGGTTTTGTGGATCCGGCTAAACCAGATCATGTGTGTCTTCTACACAAATCCCTTTATGGTCTCAAACAAGTCCCACGCGCTTGGTTTCACAGGTTATCCACAACATTAATTGGCCTCGGTTTCAAGGGATTGAAGACTGGTCCATCCTTGTTTATTTTATTTGCTCGTGGCACTTTATTATACATGCTTGTCTATGTTGACGATATTATTATTACAGGGAACAATCCTAAGGCGATTAACTATGTTGTTCACAGTCTTAGCAACACCTTTGATGTTCAAGATATGGGCTCCCTATCATATTTTCTAGGAATTGAGATTGTTCCCAAAGGGGCTGACATTATTCTATCTCAAAAGAAGTATATTTTGGATATTATTGCTCGTGCAGGTCTCTCTAAATCCAAACCAGTCTCCTCTCCTATTCCAAGTACTGCACATCTCTCTCTTGGTGATAGCTCTCCTTTTGACAATCATGTTCGATATCGTCAGATTGTAGGGGCTCTTTAGTATGTTACACTTTCTCGGCCCGACATTTCATATGCAGTCAACAAAGTGTGTCAATTTATGCATTCTCCCACTATTAATCACTGGTCGGCGGTTAAAGGAATTCTAAGGTATTTACAGGGTACTTCTGGTTATGGTCTATTGATTCAATGAAACTCGAGATCTCTTCTGCATGCCTATACAAACGCTTCGTTTAATTTACTGTTTACATGCCTTCTCCGATGCAGATTGGGCTGGCTGCCCAGATGACCGCCGATCCACTGGGGGTTTGCTATATATCTTGGTTCAAACTTAGTATCGTGGTCTGCTCGTAAACAACGCACTGTATCTCGGTCATCTACAGAATCCGAGTACAAGGCCCTTACAGATACGGTTGCTGAGCTCACTTGGCTTGAAACACTATTACGGGAATTGTGTGTCTCCATGTCTTCGGTTCCTACACTATGGTGCGACAACTTAGGAGCCACATACATGTCAGCGAATCCGGTGTTTCATGCGCGAACAAAGCATGTGGAAGTTGATTTTCATTTCGTTCGAGACAAGGTTGCGCAAGGAAGACTTTGTGTTCAGTTTATAAAGACAGATGATCAGATCGCCGATGTGTTCACTAAGCCACTACCTTCGCAACGGTTTGTTTGGCTTCGGTCCAAGCTACAGGTCGCTTCTCGGCCTTAGCTTGCGAGGGAATATTAGACAATATTTTACAATAGGCTTATCTAGAGGGTTATATGTGTAACTATCTTGTCTATATATACTTGATGTAATTATCATTGTTAATCACAATATACACACAAATCATTACCAAGATTATCTCATATGGGCATTACACAACAAGTGTACGCACCTCAATCTTTGTGCCAATTTGATCGAGCATATTTGAAACTCCGCTCATGTCAATTCCGATGATAATTAATTTTCGTTTTTTTAGTTATTTAGTTTTATAGAAAAAAATTAATTATGTTTTTTTCGCTTTAAATTATATACTTTTTAATATTAACGAAGGGGATAGTGAAGAGGATGATAATCACACCCATGAATAGAGAGGATGAAGATGGTGAAAGAGAATGTTGACATGATGCTAAGATAGAGGATAGTGAGACCCTCTACCATTGAAGTACACACCATTACACCTCTTTTGGACAATTTTGGGTAATATAAAAAAAGTGTGCCTTCGTCTCAAAGACAACACATTTTTTTCAACCAAGTATCCAACCAAACCCAATAACATATAGTTTTGTAGAACCTCCGTCCTAAACATATTTATAACAAAATTGCCTTTTAAACCGATAAGCTAAAATAATACGAGAGAACGGAGGATAAAATGAGAAAAAATGGAGGACTTACAGGAATTTCACGTATCAACAACTGAAGTTTCGTAAGTGTATTTGAAACTTGGTCCGTACTTGTGCCTTGTACTCTCTCCTCCTTTTAAGAAAGAGAAGAATTTTATTAATAAAACTGTGAACTAATAATAAACTATAAATTACTCGTAGGGGAACCCTTTCACATCATTCTATATGTATCTTTCGTTTTTTTATTATTAGAAAATAAAAAAATATAATATAGTTAATTACTAATAGAATTTACATATCACAAGTCAACTGAGTAAAAGTAGCCAATACAAAAATAAACTTTTCAATGAGTATAAATGAGAAATCTTATTTTCAATTCCAATTTGTAATCGTATTAATTTCTTCTTCCTATACATAAACCACACAGTTAAAACTTTAAACATAAAAAGCTAAAATGTTATGGATCCATTCTTGTTTTGACATCTTCGAGCTCCTGTTTCTTTTAGAAGCAATGATATACAAAGTTAGCTATTAGTTTTGGGAGATTATTAATGAGAATGCTTCTTTGCCTTTCAAAAAAAAAAAAAAAAAAACGGTACTTTTCTAGTAAAAGTATGATAACTTACTTGGAATTCCAATGCCTTCTTAAGTTGCATTAATACTTCTTTTGCTGTTGGTCGTTTTTCTCTTTCTTGATGTAAGCATTGGTCGACAATTGTGTCAAACGTAGTAACCGATTCAAGCACAATTCGTTTATCACTCCTAATATAATCTGGGATATGGTAACCCTCGTATTTGTTAATCTCAAGCGTTGATCGCCCACAAAAAATCTCACGCAAAACCATACCAAACGCATAAATATCAGATTCTTCGGTTAAGAAACTTGATTTGCTGTACAGTGGGTCTATGTTTTGTGGTGTGCCACACACATAATCAGCTGTTTTCTGATATAATGGACTTATTAAAGAGAGCCCAAAACCAGCAAGTTTTGCTTCCCAATCATCATTCAATAGAATGTTAGCAGCTTTGATGTCCCCATGTATCACCTTTCCATCTCTTCCAGCTCTTCCATGAAGGAAATCCAACGCACTTGCAATACCAATGCATACATTAAGCCTTTTGATCCATGTAAACGAAGCATCATTCAAATACCTATCAAGACTTCTTCTTGACAGATACTCATAAACAATGACTTTTTCTTCCTTTTCATCACAATACCCTACAAGACGGATGACGTTATTGTGCTTATACTCCCAAAGAATTTGGAGCTCATTCAAAAATTGTTGTTCCCCTTGACCAAGCCCTGTATCGAATCGCTTTACAACAATGGTGCGAAATCCACCACCTTCTGGAACTTTTCCTATATAAACTTTCCCTAAGGATCCCCTTTCGCCTATGCAATTATCATCATGGAAATTTTCTGTGGCTAGTTTTACATCTTCTAGTGACATTCTCAGGTTTTCCTTGTTGTTTTCCTGTGAACGATGAGAGACCAAATTAATTACATACATTGATAACATATTAACAATATTAAATTTGAAAATTATAATACTCATAATCAAGTACTTTTGCAGATTTAACATGCGCATCAACTAAAACATCCACTCAAATGTTGTTAAGAGTGTTCCATTATTCACATCATTTACGTATATTTGGAACACTATTTGGTAGTGAAAAGGGTTTTTTTTTTTTTAATTACCGATTTGAGGTAATTAATCTAATATCATCAAGCACATCGGTTAGCTCTATATATTAAAAATATTAAAATACAAAAATGGATAATTACGTCTTTAAAACATTCACTTACTTGAAAAAATAATGCTTTCTCAAGTTCATTGAGAACGACGTTCATCGGTGGGCGTTGTTCTTGTGCTTCTGCAACACACTTGTATGCAATTTTACAAAATGTCTCAAGCGAGTCATTGTTGGGTCCTCTATCTTGAAAGGAACTATGTTCGTCACTTTTGCCCTTTATTATAGGATCTATCATATCCTTTAGTGTTCCCATGCAAAAGTTTCTTCTCGCCATAGGAGCCATCCCTTGGTCACTCTCCTTAAGATAAATTGGGTCATTGGCTCTCCTTCCACATAGAAGTTCAAACAATACTACTCCAAAACTATAAACATCGGACTCTGTTTTTAACTTATGATTCATCATATATTCTGGATCCACATGGTACTCTTTGTAAATGATGTAATATGCATACAAAGCTTTGTCTTCTTGGTCTGGAGGCTGGAATACCGCTTGCGAAAAGGTGTCAATCTTTGCCCGCAAATTCTCATCCAAGCAAATGATGTTGCTATCTATTAGCCTGTGTATTATCACTTTTTTGTCTTTCATTTCAGAGTGAAGGTAAGCCAATGCGCGTGCAACATCAATGCTGATTTTCAAACGTTTTTCCCAAGTCAAAATACGCATGTCTTCGATATTTCCCAAACAATCGAAAAGTTTTCTATTAGAACTAGCCTCAGTGACAAGGATCATCTCAGAGCCTTCAACACAAAATCCTACTAGTGTGACTACGTTATCATGGTTAATACTTGAAAGTATCTCAAGTTCGGTGAAAAACAGCTCTTCTGCTTGCTCCCGATCTTTATGAATGAGGCGTCTAATAACTACATTGTCGTATCTCTTGAACAGTTCCCCTTTGCTCTTTCCTTCTATAGAGGAAAGTTTTTCTTCAATATCATATTCGGGTTTTGCTTCCCATAAAGCATAATAATTGGTATGATACATTAATGTCTCTGAAAAATTATGAGTGATTGATTTTATATCATCTAGTGGAATCTTCAAGTGTTTCAACTTCTTTTCCTACAAACATGTGACAAGAGGGAAAAGAGTTACAAATTTTATACGTAGTTGTTAGAAATATGAATGAATTCTTTTGATTAAGTAGTTTGTAATCCTTTTCAAAAATAATAACAACATTAGAAGCTATTGCCCATGAGGCTTGTTATCTCGATAAATATATTTTGCTCCAAAGTTTCATGATATATGATTCCTTAGTTTCCTATCCTAAATGTTTTATTTTCTGGTCCCATGAGGCTTGTTTTCTGGATAAATATTTTTTTTTAGTTTCCTATCGTATATAAAAAGCTAAATGTATTTTGTTATAGAAATGTATAAAAACATTGATATGTATATTTAAAAAATTTACAAAATTTGATAAATTTAATTTTAATTAACGAAATGTCGAAATATAAATAAAACGAAAACGAAAACGAAAATAAAATTACACTGTTGAGAAACAAGAAGAAAGAGAATATGAGAAGCTCATTTAATTCATTCACTTGTCTTAGCTATCACATTTTTTTTGAATGGCAACGTTTGCTCCACAGTTCACCAATATTCTAAATTTTGAACCTAGGACCTCTCCCTAAAGAGGCATACGCCTCTACCAAGTGGGCCACCCCACATTGGCCTTACGCATCACATACATTACTCTACAAATGATATAGACACAACATTAGAAGGTGTTCGTGTGTATGGCAATGTATACAGACAAGGGTAATCACGTAACATGTTAAGTTTTTGTAAATTCAAAAAAAAAAAAACTCAAGCCATCTCATACTCAATTACTCAAACTAAAGAGAATAAAATGTTCAATGATACAATTTTATTAACAAATATCAACGTATGAAAATTTTATGGATGTTTAAAATTCGTGGAAAAAGTTGGTTCTAAAGTCAACAATATGTTTTAAAAGTTGTAATTATTTAAACTATTAAAATTTTGTAAAATTATATTTTTTTCTCTTCATATGTAACGAAATCGAAAAAACGTCAAAATTTTACAAAATTTACACTACCGCCGGAGCGTTGGCTACCCCTTATTACATGGTAGGTCTGCCCCTGGATGATGACAACGATGATTGTGATTTTCTATAATAATAATAATAATAATAATAATAATAATAATAATAATAAGAAGAAGAAGAAGAAGAAGAAGAAGAAGAAGAATAAAAAAATAATAATAATTAAATTTTAAGCTCGGGGACGCAAAGGAAAACAGGTTAAAAATCATAGGGACGCAAACGAATAGGATACTATAAGGGTAATATAGTCATTTAGAAAACAGAATTTAACCGAATAAACAAAATAATAAGCTTTTTAATCGGGTCACAAACCAAATGAACCAAATAAATCCGTTGAATTCATTTCAGTTGGAATCATTTCTAATTTGGATTGATTCAGTTTTCGGTTAGGACCAAAAACAAGGTCAAAACCGGAATAAACTATTATTTGAATCGATGAACACTCCAAATGATAAATTTAATACTATAACTAAATATTAATTTGTTAAAAATTAACATATATTATATGGTAATTTTTGTTATTTTTCTTCTTAAAGTAAACAAAATTAAAACAATGGAAAATTATGTAACAGATGTAAGAGTGGAAAAAAAAAACAACAATATAACAAAAAAAGGACTTACAAATTTTTCACGTCGCAGCTGAAACTCCAATGCTTTTTCAAGTTCATGCATAATATCAACCATACGCGGGCGGTGTCCTCGCTCTTGTTTTACGCATGAATATGCAATTTCTGAGTATTTTTTGAGTGATCCCGGGGACATGTGATTTCTTAGATCCGGATAGATTATGTCCTGCAACGTTTCCTTTTCATAATGATTCCTAGCCAGTGGAGCTAGAAACCTGTTAGTCTCCTTTGGAACAAAAGCTTTCCTCCCGCACAATATTTCGAATAAAACGACACCGAATGAGTAGATGTCTGATTTCTGGGTCACGCCTTTGGTCTTTTCAATTTCGGGATCCATATACCCTCTTGTGCCAATAGGTTCAGAAAGGACGACCTGGTCCATTCGATTAAGCGATTGCTTGATAGAAACTTTGAAACCAGATAACTTGGCTTCCAAGTTCTCGTCTAATAAAATTGTGGAGCTGTTGACGTTAAGATGTATAACACCATAACCACGTCCCTCGTCATAGTGGAGGTAACTCAACGCATGAGCCACTCCTACACATATCTTCAATCTTTGCGTCCATGTGAGGTTCGGGCTGTTTAGATGCTCCTGGAGACTTCCTTTGGCCGCGTGCGTGGTTACGATGATCTTCTCATGTTTCTCATCAGAAAATCCGATGATAGAGACAAGATTGGTATGCTTGAGATCAGAAAGCACTGAAATTTCCGTCCAGAACTCGAGGTCTCGTTCTCGTTGCTTACGATTTAACCTCAGTGCAACAATCTTGATCAACTTCCCGGACCGCTGGAGCTGTCCTTTGTATGCTATTCCAAGTCCACCGCGTCCGATGATGTTATCATCATGAAAGTTGTTGGTGGCGTTTAGTACATCTTCAAGTGGGATTTGTAAGTGAGAAAACTTGGTGATTGTAGTTGATGCCATTATCAAGTAGAAAAGAGTGAAGAAACAATGGGATACAAATGAATGAGAAGCTGGTAAGATCTAATAAGATGTATGAGCAATCACGCCTATATAAATTAAAATAATTATTATAATATTACGTGTGGATTAGAAGATGAGGGTATATATTAATTATTGGTATACAAACAATTTCCGGCCAAATTTAAAATGATCAAATTGTTGGTGTGAGTAATTGGGTCACCTCGGGGGATATAAAGAAGAAGCAAAGTCAGGCCTTGGAATGTAAAATGTTGAAAAAATCACGTGATCCTTGTCATAATTGGTAACGTGCACTTCACATGTTTTCAGCTCCAAATGCAAGACATCCTATGCTATATATTTTCCTTAAAAAACTGCAACACGCTGCAACATCTCCATGTGTCGTGCTCTTCCGGACCGTCTTCCCACTAAGATGGCCCTGATGAGACGAAACATTATGGTCGATAACCATTTATGTGTGTGGTGCGAGAGCAACGATGAAACGTTCGAGCATATATTCTCAGTCGGACCCAGGAATTTTTCTATGGGGGTGCGAAACATTTTTAAAAATTTTTGGCCCCTAGGTATATGAGTAAAAAAATCGGTTCGTATCGGGTCGGGTCGGGTCATGTAAAACAAACGAATATCAAAGTAAATTTATATAATAATCAAAAACATGTAAACTTTGTTACAAACATAATTAAAACGTCGACGCCCTACGGGTTTTCATTTTTTGAAATCTATCCAAAACATCTTTAAAACTAATTTTTTAAACAATTCTTTCTCTATATAACATAAGTTCATCGCTCCATAACATAATGTTTCAATTTTAATTTTCAACTATCCAAGCCTATAAATCATAACGTTAGTTGTAATCACCCTAAAAATATATAAACAACATAATAACCCTAAAAATAATCTAAACAACCATAAACAATGTCAAAACACACAAAATTTCAAACCTATTTAACAACTTTATTACCTTTTTTTCTCCTATAATATCAACCAAAATCATCAAAATAACAAAGAAACTTACCCGTGTTCGGATTCCGGTTAGATTTGGTGTCAAACGTCGGTGGTATGGTGGCTGATTATGGTGGTCGCCGGCTGCTGGACTGTTGTCGCTGGGTGATGTTGTTCGTTGGCAGTGCAGGGACGCAAGAGAGGGAGAGAGCGGGAGAAAATTTCTAAAGGTTTTGAGCTTTAATTATTTTATTATAGTTTGAAATATTATTGGGTTTGGTTAATGGGCTAAGACTTAGTGGGCTAGCTAGTTAGGAATTATAAGTGGGTAAATGTATGGGTATTTGAGTTTAGTTAGTTAGGTATTAAAAGTTATATAATTTAGGTAGTATTTTTTTTTAAATAAGAGTTTACTAAAAAAATAAAATATAAATTGATAACACTTTTTACCTAGGGGGTGCGGACGAAAAATTTCATGGGTGCGGTCGAAAAATTCCAAGGGGTGCGGACGAAAAATTCCAAGGGGTGCGGATGGGATTTTCGACGGAATTTAACACTAAAATTTTTTTTCCCCGGGGGTGCGCCCGCCCACCTTGGAGTGGGCTTGGGTCCGCCCCTGTATATTCTGACAGGTTGTCATATTTCAGCGGGTATTTGGAATGGGATATCTAGATGGTGCAGGATTCCAGGTAAGTTAGTGTTTCATGTTAATGACCTGGTGGAAATGCACGAACACTGTGCCATGTCGGGGAATAAGAAGATGGTGATTTATGGGATTATTATTATTGCCTGTTGGCGGTTGTTGACGACGAGGAATGAAAAAGCTTTTTCGAGTAAGGATCCGAATGTAGCGGAGATGATCGCGGATATCAAGACAATAGGTTTTTTTGTGGTATAAATATAGGTTTAAAGGAGGTGTAGTTGATTGGGATCGGTGGTGTTCTTTCGATCTGATATAATTATATATTTTTGTGGTTTTCAGCTTCCTTTTTCCGTCTTGGAAATAGTTGGCCTTGGTTTGGTGGTTTAATGAAAGTCAATTTTCAAAAAAAAAAAAAAAAAAATAGCGTTCACACAATTTAGTAATTAATCAGGTTAAAGTTAGCCAATAATCATACACGTTATCTGTCACATTTATCCAACGATCATTATTAGGATTACCAATTATGTTATACTTGTACAATACAACTTGCATGTATAACACATACCAAAACACTATATGAACCCACCCAAAAACAAGAAGAGTATAAAGAAAAAATGGATAGCAAAATATAAAACAATGTCGAGTAAAATATCGAAGAAAAAAAGGCACAATGGGTCAAAAAAAAACAAAATGACACAACTATAAAAAAGACACAACGATAAATAAAAATACATGATGATGTAAAAAAATGTAAAATCTATAAGCTAAACATCCAAAAACAAAAACCTATAATCTCATATCATAGAGTTCATCATAGAATTAGAGTTCGATAAGACGTTTCCAATAACAATGTCACCTGAATGAGGTAAATCGGAGTTTGTTTAATACCCTTCTTACGACTTCTAATTTTTAGGAGACTTTTTATTTGATAAGGCTATAGGGTGTGGTCATGACCCTCATAACCACCATGACCCTCCATGTTAGTGCCATGTAACCCATCTCTAATCCATCATCCAAAACCACTACCCTAAGCGTGTGGTCATGACCTAAACCACTAGCCCCTTATTTATTTTAATTTATCTTTGAGTAAAGAAAAAAGGAAATGATTTGTTGAAAAATGGAAAGGAGGACTATGGTTGCCATGGTTTAATCCATGCAAACCATGGTGGATCAATCAAGGGGATGGTGTAACCTTCCATTCATGTTCCTAGGTGGCAAATCATGTCCCAATAATGATCCCCACACCCTATATCCCTAAAATATATTTAAAAAAAGCTGGCTATTTCATAACAGTAAAAACAAAGGTTTCGTTCTCTTCTCTTCGGTATGCTAATAAAGAGTTATAGTTTAGTGTAGGGTTTAAATGAGAAGAATTTTTTTTATGAGAAGAAAAAAGAAGAAGTTTCAACCAATAAGAATGTTTCATTTTACTTCATTTAATATTTGAATTTAATTTTAATATAAGGATATATTGGTAAACTTACATAAATCATTAATTTGTATTATCCTCTTTAATAACTAACTAAATTAAATTTGTAACTCTTTTTCAATATATATACTTTTTGCAAATTTAAAAAAAAAACAACTTACTTTAAAGTGTAAAATAAATTACTAGTTGTGTAGGATAAATTACGAGTTGTGTAGGATATATATTTCGAGGTGTCTAGGATAAATTTTGACTGTGTAGGATAAAATTGTATAATGTGTAGGGTATATGTAGGAAATTTTGATATGTGTAGGTTTTGTAGATTATATGTAGGATAATTAATGATTAGTTAACTAATTAATTAAAGAGAAAAAATGAATAATATGAATTATAAATGAAATAGTCTTTTACTAATATGCCTTTTCTTCTTTTTCTTCTCACATTAAATTTCTTCTCAAATTAACCTTCACCAATTTAGTTTATAACATTAAAAAACGCAATTTCTAGCATAAATATAAGAAAGCATATACAAATTAAAAATTTTCGTATTGTATGAGTTATATATTAATAATAAACAATATTAAGAACTTTGTAGCTACATTAAATTTGTCATCTTGTCTAACTTTTTTTATTAAAATTTCGATAACTTTTCTTTTAATTTTTAATTACATCCTTATACTTTAAATAACTTTAGTTCGTTGATTATATCGATGGTATGTTAAATGAATCAGGCTCCAGTATCATACCAGTATGGGTATTTTTTATTTTTTTTTCAATAGTCTTTATTTTTATTGTTTTCGAACATATAAAACTGTGTCAATTTTTTTTTTCTTAATTTTTAATCTCACCCTTATAATTCAAAAAATTTGTATTCGTTAACTAGTATACTGATTGCCGATACCGTATAAGTAAAAAAGACGAACCGGATCATAATCGGAATCTGTTTAACACCCTTCTTACGACTTCTAATTTATAGGAGACTTTTTATTAGATCATAATCCTTAAAATATATTTAGAAAAAGTTGGCTATATATTTCTTAGCCGTAAAAACAAAGGTTTCGTTCTCTTCGGTATGCTAATAAGGCTATAGGGTGTGGTCATAACCCTAATATTCCCTATGACCCTCCACATCAGCGCTATATCACTCACTGCTAATTCATCATTCAAAACCACTAATCTAAGGGCGTGGTCATTACCTAAACCATAATTCTCAGATTTTAATTTATTTTTGTTAAAAGGAAAAGAAAATACTAAAAAAAAAGAGGTCCATGGTTGCCATGTTTTAATCAATGCCAACCATAGCGGATGAAACAAGGAGATAATGTTACAATCCATTAGTGGTCCTATATGACAATTCATGACCCAACCCTTATCCCTCACACCCTTTAAAGAGCTATAGTTTATAACATAAAAAAAAACATACTTTGTAGCATAAATATAAGAAAACATATACAAATCAAAAAGTTGCATATTATATAAGTTAAAAGCATTCACAATGGAACCTCTATTTTTATGTGAGGGAGTGTTTGGTGTTGCGTTTTCAAAATAAATTATGCGTTTTCAAAATAGATTTTGCGTTTTCAAAACTGCGTTTTGAAGGCAGATAATCACTTTTTCATCAAAACACTTTTTTAGATTATTTATTTTTTACAAATGCAATAATCAAATAATCACTTCAAAATGTAATCTCAAACACTCTCTGAGTGTAACCTCTATATAATTGTGAGAGTGATTGTAAATTATTGTGAGTGGAAAAAAGAGAAAAAGAAGAAAAAGTTAATGTTCAACAGTAAATTTGGAGGAGATACTGTTTACCTTTATAATTTTTTAATATTTTTTGAAAGTAGTTGTGACTGGAGGAGAGAGAAAATGTAATAATAAAAGTATAAAAAATATTATTTAATTAAAAAGAAGAGAGAAAATATAGTATTTTTTAGTATAATTATACAGATAGAGTAAAATACTTGATTGTGAATGCTCTTATATAATAGTAACTAGTGTATTTGACCGCGCCTTGCGGCGGTACGGTACTGTGAGCACTGTATCGGTATTGCTTTGGTTTGCTATAGTACCAGTACGATACATGCACTAAGTATAGAAATAAACATATATTATACATCGATCCAAAACGATAGAAGCGAACACTGGTACCGGCACCCATGATGTTCGAACGGTATCGAACATTTCAGATCGTCACGGTACCGATATTTATATCCCATCGCATTTAGAGTTGTATAAATGGAAAATTATCGAAACAAAAAAAAATAAAAGTGAGTATGGTCCTGGTACTAATGTTGTTCGGTACGATACGATGTAAGTTTAATGAAAGCAAAAAACAATAAAATACATAATGGTACTGAAACTGATATTGTTGAATTGTTCCTTCGGTTTTGGCATGGTTAACTACAGTAGCGGCACAATATTCATTATTATACATGAAACCATAAAAATAGATCCAAGTACTGTCACCGATCTTGTTGGGTTTGGTACGGTACAGTATGATAACGATAGGGTGTCATTTTATCGAGAGCAAAAGACAATAAAACTAAATACCTGCATCGATGCAGATGTTGTTTGGTCGTTTCAGCTCAGTCTGGTACGATAGCGGCACAATATCCATTTCCAATAACAGTTATACTACAATGTTGAAAAAGTTAAATATAGAACAAATAATAAATTATAATTCATCGTCCATTTTGGTTCGATTTAATACGACAACGACATGGTATCCATTTTAAATAAAACTTATATAGCAATGTTGAAAAAAATATATAAACAAAGTTACAAAGTAAGATTTTTTTAAAAAGTTATAGAATAAAACTTATTAGAAAAAATTAAACTAAATAATGAATAAAGTTCAAAAAAATAAATACTAAAATTATAGAATAAATAAATAATAAATGCTAAAAAGTAGAAAAGTAAACAAATACTTTAAAAATGTTGATACTGTTGATGAAGAGTTTGAATTGATATATATAATATAATAACTAGTTGTAAAAATTGTCGCCGTGTTGCGGCGAACTTCTTTTGTTATTTAGTCTGTGTTTATATGTGTTTGAAATCACTACGAGCGCGTTGCACACGGAGCCGCTGACAAGAATAAAAAGAAAATATAGAAAAAAATACTAAAAAATAACTGAAAGAAAATCAACTAAAAAGTTGTACGGTAATGATGTTGTTCGGTAGAAACCTGTAGTTAGAGATGAGCAAATAGTAACGGGTGCCGGTACTGAATTTCCTTAACCGAAAGATCCTAAGTACCAGTTCGGTGCTGACGTTTGGCGTTCTTGGTACCGGTTCGCTACCGGTTTTTACCTTCGTATACCGATACCGTAACCGGGGTATCAATTGACACCGAGCTCATCCCTACCCCTGAAAATAAAAAAAAAGTTGTACGATACCGTTGTTGTTCGTACGGTACCCGTGATCAGGGATGAGCAAATGGTACTGGGTGGCAGTACCAAATTTCTCGAACTAAAAGATTATCAAACTCAATACGGTACCAACTTTTGGCGTTTCATGTATCATGCTGGTGCTGGTTTGTACCTTCATGTACCAATAACGAACCCGTATTTTCGATACAAGTACTGGTTGACACCAAACTTATCAAACTTAAAAAGTAAAGAAAAGAGCAATTATTATAATATTAAATAATTAAACTATTAAAAACTGTATATAATATTTTATTATATTATAATATACTAAAATTACTGTTGATTGCATTGGCTTTTTAATATATGGATAACTAGGTTTTTACCCGGGATTGCTTCCCGGGCTCGGGAAAGTTATTTAGATTAATTAATTACTATTTGTTTGTAATACGACCACATTACATCAACCATCTCATTCGATTCAACATCAATGTCTTCAAATCACCGGATTAGATCATGAACTCATATTAGAGGACAAACAAAAACACAACAGGACCATATGAATAATATCGTTTCCACTTTTACATCAATGCACTTACATGATAGGGTGATTTGGAATTTTGAAAAAATCTTTGTTTTTGTACCTCTTTTACAAAATAAGGTGTTGACCAAATTTGAAACAGATGTTAACCAAAAGTCAATAACATATTGACAAATAGTTAAACAGATGTGGAGCTTAAACAGATGTTTGGTTTAAGGCCAAACATCTGTTTATGGCCAAACATCTGTTTAAGCCCAAATATCTGATATAGAAGAAGAACATTTGTTTAAGGCAAAACATCTGTTTAAGGTCAAACAACTGTTTAAGTCCAAACATCTGATATAAAAGGCCAAGCATTTATTAAATGCCAAACATCTGTTTAAGCCTTAACAGATCTTTAACTTGTTAAGATCTACTGTCTTCTAACACAGTTTTCCTCTTCAAAACACTGTTGAACCTAACATGGGTTTCCATTAACTATTGACCAAAAGGAAAACAGATGTTGAAACCACTATTTGTTATTGAAGTTCTTTAAAAAATTAGATAGAATTCAAGAAAATGGAACAATGACTTAAAGGACTATAATTTAACACATAATCTAATTGGCCAAATTTAAAACATAAAGTGCTAATAACAGTGTTTTATCATCTTAGCCATACATAGCAATAAATCATCAAGTTAATAATTTAAGAAAAAAACCTACATCACCATCAAAAAGTTCATAATTAGTATCTGCTAACAGAACAGATTTAAAATGTGTTTGTTAAACTGATGTAACTTGATTTAATACTATCTTCTGTTGTGAAGACACGTATGTGAAATGCAACATATCACCAAACCTCAAGTTATTGTCAGTCATAAACTTTCGCCAACCGTCCAACGCATAACGTGGCTTCAATTCATTTAACTCCAACTTAACATCATAAACCTCCACAACTCCAACCATGTTTTGAACTTTCAAAGGATGAAGATCAAGAAAAAGACCTGCTCGTCTCGCAACTTCAGCAGGAAGACGCTACATGTATTGTGTGGAAAAAAATAATAGTCAGACAAATGAACGTATATCATTAGTTTATTATAAAAAATGGTATACCAGCCTATAGTCTCCTTTGCGATCAAAATGAAAGAACTCAAGGTCAAGAGGATGTCCAGAATGTTTTTTTGTAGTCTTTGCAATCTTATTTCTACGGTTAAGCTTTTTTCTGAACGTTGGCAGCTCTCTTCCCCTTGATGAAAAAGTAAACATATACATGTGAATTAAATGAATGATCAATATATGCACACAAAAAAACAGTTTATATAACATATACTGATTAACTGGCAACTATATACCTTAACTTTATGAACAGACGAAGAACATCCAGTATGATCACTTGTGTCCAGGTAAGGCAACATTTCCCTTAGTCCTATTCTTGACGACCTCCTTTCTCTTAGAAGTAACTTTACCTTTCTTCTTAACCTGTTGTCATAGAGTAACTTTAATAACAATAGTAATATAACAATCTTTAAGATGGTAAACTTGCATCTTGGGTTTTCTTCAATCGTGAAGACACGCGTCTCTTGGACGTGCATTCAGCATTGGTTGGTAAGTTCTTGTAAATAATACATTATTGAATAAATATAACATCAGTAAACAACATTACTTATAGTTGTAAAAACATTAAATTCTTATATGTGTTAAATTAAAAATAAATAATTTTAATAATTTAGCAAGTACCTGAGTAACGGTTGTACCTTCACCTACAGAAACAACTTCTTTATCCTCATAGATGTCCTGGTCAACATTAATGAAATAATTAATATAATGCTAAAAAAATAAAACTTTTCTTGCTAATGCTAAATACTTATGTACCTTGAATGCATTATCAACATAATCAGCCTTCGATATCTCAACTACACTATCATCATCAGATTCAGGTTTCTGTAGAAAGCAAATCTCAATCTCATCTCTATAAACTACTACTTCAAAAACAAAATCATCAATCCTGCTAAACACAAGCAAATCATCCTCAAGTATCCCAATATCATTGCACATTTCCGGCCATCCTCTAGAAAATACAAAGTGCGTATCAACTTTAAACACCTCAACATTCCAGTAGGAACCCTTATAACAGATTTGAAATTTCCCACCTGGTGGGCTGTTTACGTAAAATGTTCAATGAAGCAGTCTTCAATTACCTGCATAAAATTAAAACTAATGAATACTAAACGTGAAGTATGTATCTTATGAGAATAAGTGTTAACACGCTAAAGATGCAAAAGAATTGAAGTTAAGATCAATACTCATACCGTAAAACCAAATCTTGCATAACGATTAAAGGTGAAATAAGATTCCCCACACATGCCATTAACATAACAGGAAAGTTCAAGTCCAAAATCACCTAATGGTTTGAAAACCAACAAAGTATCCCTCGGCAAATTGAGATCTTTAACAACAATGTCACAACCGTCAGTTATTATCGGCGTTGAATTTTCTGTTCTGACCCTAACAACCCATTTTTTACCAGACTCATGAAATATTTGCAACCTACTTTTTTGCCAACAATCTCCCCAATTTTGATTAGCAAAGAATATAGGTACATCCTGTATATAATTTTTAAATAGTGTAAGAAAATATAAACCATAAGAACTGTTAAATAAATATCTCAATAAAAATAAATTATGTATGTAAAAACATGTCATACCAGTTTCAAAGATTCTGGGTTATGAAGAAACTTAACAAATGTAGTATACATCATAAAACCTGAATCAGTAAAGATGTTAAAAGACTGTAATTAAAAAGCTGGCTTCGAAAATGACATTAACTTTTTGTATTAACAAAGTATATAGTGAAATTAATCATAGAAACAGAGTATGAGTTAAAACTATTCTGCAAATAAGAATTATTTTAACATGTTCTCAACAAATGATTCAAACACATAAGTAAACCCTTCTTGAATGTATAGCAATAAACATTTAAAATCATATTAGTAGCAAGATAGGATTTAAATTAAGATAAATTAAACAATATAAAGTTCATTACAATTGGAATGTACATACCAGTTGCTGAAGAAGAAATAATAAAACCTCAGGTGATTGAAGTGTAGAAGACGGAGGAAAACCAAATTGAAACCCTAGAAAATGACTGGGGAGAAGAGATTTTTGAAAGAAGAGATGATAGATGTTTGATGTGTAATGATGATGAAGAAATAGTGACGGTTGTGTTTTTCTCTTCCCATATTTTCAACTGATGAAAAATATTTACACATACACCCCTTATTGAATTTGTTATTTACATTTACATTGAGATACAAGAGTAAAGTACATGATTAGTTTAATTAATTTGGTATTCAAATTAACAAAGAAAAATAATTTTTCGTATAGCAAACCATTAACATAACATATAATTTGAAAGCATTGAATCATGTATTAATAATAATTAGGTTTTAACATAAGTAAGTTTCATGACCTCAAGAAGCAATACCGAGGGAAAATCTAGTTTTATCTATTATATGTACCTTTTAACATAAGTAGTTTGACTTTGGTCAAACAGGCTTTGGTTAAACAGGCTTTGGTCAAACAGTGTTTTATCAAGTAGCTTTTAACAAAAGTAGTTTGACTTTGGTCAAACAGACTTTGCTCAAACAACGTTTTAACATTGGTCAAACAGTGTTTTATCCATTATAATTAGCTTTCAACATAAGTAGTTTGACTTTGATTAAACAGCGTTTTAACATTCCTCAAAATGATTACAAGCTAGTAAAAACTTCTTTGTAAACAACATTAGAAGTCTTATTTGTTGGTTTTCCATCAGCGTCGAATATTAGTATTTTAACGCCTTCTCTGGTCTTGACCCTTGATAATGCAACATACAACTGACCATGAGTGAAGACAGGATCTTTCAAATAAAGACCAACCTTTGATAACGATTGTCCTTGACTCTTGTTAATTGTCATAACAAACAAACTGATAACGGAAATCGTCTTCGTTGAAATTGAAAAGGTATTTTTTTGTTAGACGGAATCATATTAATCCTTGGAATAAAAACTCTCGTGCCAATGTTCCCACCAGATATTACTTCAGCTTCTATAACTCGTTTACCAAGAAAAGTAATTTCAAGCCTTGTACCGTTACATAACCCTTTCTGTTGATCAATGTTTCGAAGAAGCATCACAGGAACACCAACTTTAAGAACTAATCTGTGATTAGGCAAGCCATAAATCTTAAGAGCATTCAAATTTTCTGTTGAGTATAAGCTTTGTTGAAAAGAATCAAGAATTTGTTCAGTTTGACATATACTATCAGAACTCAAATACTCTTTCGCATCACCAGGAAATAACGAAAGCAATCGATCATTAATTTCATGAATTACCTCATTTTGGGTGCTAGAATTGCTCGCTCAGAAAAAAATCCAGCAATCCTAAATTGTTGAATAATTGAAGGATATACAAAGTCAATTAAACTTTGTATTGGGTCACAAATATCGGTTATCAGTAAATCATCTGGTATCTCTATAATGGCGTCACCATCATTATCATCTCCAACGTTTCCTTCACCAATATCAATAAGCCATTTTGCAAATTCTCTGATAGACTTCATATTCGAACTTTCAACTCCAATAGTTAGACGCATGTTTTTAGTCAGCCGTAAGAGTCTGCATTTTGCCCATATGTATGAAGAGCTTAAAGACGCACTAACAATTTCTTGTCTAGTACCATTAGGAATAACAGGTAGTATTTGTCTAAAGTCACCACCAAATACAATAACTTTACCACCAAAAGGAATATCCAAACGAATACTCCTACCTTCCGAAAATACGTCGGTCATGGTCCTATCTAAAGCTTCAAACGCATGTTTGTGTACCATCGGTGCTTCATCCCATATTATTAATTGGGTTTCCTTTAATAATCTCGCAATATCACTATTTGGCTTAATATTGCACATTGAATCTTCTGTTAGATTAATGGGAATATGGAACCGAGAATGAGTTGTCCTTCCACGGGAAAGTAATAACGACGCAATACCACTTGAAGCCACATTTAAAACTATTCCATTTCTGCATCGAACAGCTGAAGCCAAAGTCTTCCATAAAAAGGTTTTTCCAGTTCCACCATAACCATAGACAAAAAAAAGGCCTCCTTTACGCCCTACAACTGCTTCCATTATTTCATCAAAAACCGCTCGTTGTTCATCTGTAAGAGATTGATCCAACCTGTTAAACTCAGCTTGTACTTCATCTAGGTCATGTGACAGCTCTTCATTGATCAGACGATTAGAAGCATCACGTAAGGAATCATCATCAGGGTACGGCATAGTGGCAAACATTCGTAATGATGAACCATTGGAAATTAAATAGTTTTCAATTTTCAACAAAGTAAGGTTCTTAATCTGATGTTCAGGAAGCACTAAACCTAGCAAATAAAAAAATTAAGATTATTAAATAAAAAATCAAAATGTAGTATGTGAAATAAAAAAAATAGATCAGAACCTGAAATATTTGTTTCTTTTTGACGTCTGTAAACAATATCATCAGCTAAGTATTTCCACGTATTCTCCCAAACAAATTCTGGCCGACATAGAGTATTTGACAAAAGCAGGGTAGCAAATAACGCTCGAAGATACCCAACATGTCCTTCAAAACTTGCTTCTTTAATGGCCTCAACGTATTCATTGTCATCATCTAAAAGTCCCATCGCATAGCAAGCATCTCGAAAAGTCGGGAACAATTGACCGTTAACTATACGTATCTCCTCAAATGATCTAGGTCCTTTAACTTTATTCAGTAGTATCCTCAAAAAATAAGGTTCGCCCAAAGCAGGAGATACAGAATGAATCCGACCAACACACTGGTACAACTTACGTACCTGCCAACATCTATCTTTAAGTATCCAAACAAATTTGGAAGGAAACTCAACATAAGTCAGCTTTCTAGCATCTTCATTTGTCTCATTCAACTTCATCCATTGCATAAATATTGAAGAAGCAACAGAAGGCTTGCTTAAAACATTATCAATATCGTCATCAGCACCATACACAACATTCTGTTGGCCGGGCAAATGAAAGGGAAGACTCATAACAGCAGGATACCTATAGTGAACCTCATTAGAGAATATTCTCCAGGATGCCTCACAAGCTGAAATATATCTACAATCATAATACTCCTTGATCTCATCTTTTGGCTTTTCTTTGATGGTTGAACTTGTATCACCAGAAACTACTGCAGTAGCCATATCAGGACCTTTGTTGATGTACTTGAACAAATATTTCACTGAACCGGCTTGATTACACCATTCAACATTAATGTGTGCTTGATATCTTTTCAAAAGCCTTTTGTTAGAAGGAACAACATTTCTGTTGTCTAATCTAACACCAGATTTTATAACTGTATGACCTGAATCTCTTCTTCTGTATACAGGAAAACCATTTGAATCAATAGTTGTATGTGGTGTGAATTTCTTCGGAAAGTTTTTCGAACATCTTTTATCAACCATTCAAGGACAATTCAAATTAGCATTCCCACACGGACCATGAATCATATAATCAGTCACAAGAGAATAAAGTTCAAGATCTTCTTCTTTATCGGGAATCTCAGCAGAAATAAATGGATCTATATGATCAATGGTTGGAAGTTTGTGATCGACCTTCATGAATAAGCATATATGTGCATGAGGAAGAACACACTTTTGAAATTCTACTGTATAAACAACTAAATAAAAAGGAACAATAAATAAATTTATTAGTTAATAACCTTGATTAAAAAATATACATCAGCGGATAAGCTGTGAAAACAAAATAACATACCAACATTAATCTCACCAAAATACTTGGAATCCTTAAAATATTTGATTAAGGAATCAAGCTTCCTTTTAAACAATCGACATAATATGTTAGGCCTGTCTTCGGCTTTGATGGTTGAATCTTTTAGAAATCTTTTTACTTCGGGCCACTTAGGATTACATGTTATAGTTATGAAGAAATCAGGGTACCCATACCACTTACATAAGGCCATTGCATCGAGGTAATTTTGTTGCATGTTTCTTGCACCACCAGTAAATGAAGAAGGAAGTATAACAGGCTTTCCAGTATCTGTTAAAACTTCCTTACCTTTAGATTTATACTTTTGAAGATTCTCAAATGTTTCAGAGTGAAAGTTCGGTACTGACGTTTGGCGTTCTTGGTACCGGTTCGCTACCGGTTTTTACCTTCATATACCGATACCGTAACTGGGGTATCAATTGACACCGAGCTCATCCCTACCCCTGAAAATAAAAAAAAAGTTGTACGATACCGTTGTTGTTCGTACGGTACCCGTGATCAGGGATGAGCAAATGGTACTGGGTAGCAGTACCAAATTTCTCGAACTAAAAGACTATCAAACACGATACGGTACCAACTTTTGGCGTTTCATGTATCAGGCTGGTGCTGGTTTGTACCTTCATGTACCGATAACGAACCCGTATTTTTGATACAAGTACTGGTTGACACCAAACTTATCAAACTTAAAAAGTAAAGAAAAGAGCAATTATTATAATATTAAAATAATAAAACTATTAAAAACTATATATAATATTTTACTATATTATAATATATTAAAATTACTGTTGATTGCATTGGCTTTTTAATATATGGATAAGGATAATAGTAAACAACAATAAGAACATTTCATCTACAGTAAGTTTGTCATCTTGTCTAACTTTTTTTTATTAAAATTTTGATAAATTTTCTTTTAGTTTTTAATTTTAATTACATCCTTATACTTTTTTAAATAACTTTAGTTTGATTATATCAATTGTATGTTAAACGAATCTGGCTGATACCGATCAAACAATATCGATACCCAGTATCATACCGGTATCGGTATTTTTTTATTTTTTCAATAGTCTTCATTTTTATTCTTTTCGACCATATAAAACTGTGTGTCAATATTTTTTTCTTAATTTTTAATCTCACCCTTATAATTTAAATTTTGCGTTCGTTAACTATATTGATTGCCGATATGGTATAAGTAACAGGATGAACCGGATCGAACAATAGTCTTTATTGTTTTCCATCTATATTCATTTTTTATTGTTTTCTATTAACATAAAACAAATGGAGATGTCCTTTTGGTTGTCTCACGATTTGTTTTTGTTTTTCTTTCGGTTGTGCTAACGAGTGCCGCCGAGTCGTCCCTGAGAACTCTTAAAAAAATTAGGCCTCGGGTGACAAAAACAATTTGGGCCCAAAATTATGGTTGGGGGAAAAAAACAAACCCTTGGTGGTGGAGTCAAAACTTGAATTTGAGATCTTTACATTATTTTGAGATGGTTTTTCCACTACACATAGAGTCGTCCCTGAGAACTCTTAAAAAAATTAGGCCTCGGTTGACAAACAATTTTGGCCCAAAATTATGGTTGGGGAAATAAATTAAAAAAACAAATCCTTGGTGTTGGGGTCAAAACTTGAACTTGAGACATTTACATTATTTTGAGACGGTTTTTCCACTACACCACCAACACTTTTTTGCATAATGGGTAGATGCATATATTAAATATATAATTAAGTATATATATAAAAGCTCAAAAAAACCTTTCGGACCCTTTAAAAAATTGGGTCTCGAGCGACGGCACGAGTTGGCCGCCCCTGGAGTGCCGCTACCGTAACAAAACATACCAACCGAATTCCCGCGCGTAGATTTATAAACTTTCAAAGCTTTAGTTTTTTTTAATTATTATAACTAATTTTAAATATATTTGTTTTTTTTCTAGAATAACCTTTAATATTCTTAAACCCTTTAACATACGATGTTTTATGAAATAATGAGTATGCCATTGCAATAAATCTATTTTTATTTACGTCTCCATATATTTTTTTCCCTGAAATCGTATTATGCGCAGTAATATATAAGTAATCTAAGCACAGACATATATGTTATTAAACCGACCTCACATTTATTTTTTTAAATAAATTAATGTTGTTTACCATTTTCATTCTTCTAATAATAAAATATAATGTTTTTTAAAGCATTGAATATACTTTTGCGACATGCTTATTTTTATCCATGTAACGGAGTGTTATCCGCAATAGAGTATTTATTATATTGTAAGCTATAGTAACAGTATAGTACCTGTATTGTGATGAACCAACCTTATGTCATTCCAACAATATTGATATCAAGGGGATTCTGACCGAAAAACATTGGTACGATATAAGCACTATAAGAACCTTTGTTGATATTTGTTTCTTATGGTTTTCCAGATGTAAACACGCGTGGGCATCCTTTTGGGCTTATCACTTCTTTATTTTTTTAAAAAAAATTCTCTTTCTGTATATCACGACTTTAACCGGTACGTACACGTGTCCCTTTAGAATTTGTTAAAAATCAGCGCCCCAACCACGAAGCAAGGGTGTAACTCACTCATAGGTGAAGCGTTTAAGGGGCCAGTGGTCCCTCCTCCGGTTTTTCTCAATAGTGTAATTTTATGTGTATTATGTTTGAAAATTATATATACGTATGGAGTCTGGTCACCTTAATTTTCTTAAGTTCCCCACACCCCTTCCCCTCTTATAAATTTGTTCAAGCTTCGCAATTGAACCGAGTAGTTATCATAGTTCACCTTAAATCAAGTGCAACAAGTTTGATCACATTTTATCACTTCACAATTCAAAATTTTGTCTGTATGATTTTATATAAAAAATAGAGTGATGAATATTTTTAAAATGATGTCATATCATTGAATATCATTATGACATGTATAAGCCTAAAAAAGTTGTTCAAACATCAAACTCAATATTATTTATTTACTAGTCCATCAACAAGGAAATTATAAACTAAAATCCCAAATAAAACAAAAAACTAAAACCGATGACAACTACAAAAGATGCTGATTACCTAAATCCAAAAGTCGGTTATCGTTGCACTCCAAAATCCGCCATCAACACCAAGGGCATGTTTGGCTTAGCTTATTTTCAACTTTTGAAAAGTCCTTTTGGCCAAAATAAGTCAGAAATTCCTGACTTTTGGCAAATCCCTCTCACATAAGAAGAAAAGCCAAACACTTTCAAAAGGACTTTTGCCCTTCAAAAGTCCTTTTACCCTCAAAATAAGGAACCCCAAACACCCTCCAAAAAGGTCTATTTTTTCTATGTAATATTATAAAGAGTAAAGTGCAATTTTAGTCCCTGAGGTTTACACCCAATCGCACATACAACTTTCATTTGAAAAAAAAAATGGCCAATCAAGTCCCTGTACGTGGTTGTCAATTGAAATCAATCGAGTCCCTCCTTACATTTTCTATTAGTTGACCAGGGTATGGTTGTGTTTTTACTTAGAAATCCAAGAGCAATTTCATCATTTCATCGTCTATAACCCAAACACACACACACTCACTATCTTCTACATCTTTATCTACTAAACACACACACAAACTCACTTCCTCTCTCTCACTGGAAAACACAATGCAGCTCCACACCACTGCGGCGTTCACGGTTGAGGCCTTCTCTTTTCTTTGTTACAACTTTAGCTACTCGAGTCGAAGATTTGCAAATAGAGATGTAGACTGTATGCAGATTTGCTTCAGAATTCCTTTGGAGAGCATAAATTCTAGTGGTATGCTTTTACCGTATTAATGTCAGTTTTTATATTTAATTCTATTTGGTTCATTTGTTACATTTTTGAAGAGTCTATGATACTAAACAAGTTAAACTAAATTTAATTTTTTTAATTGAACCTTTTCTTTTGAAGATCCACAGAGAAACGTTTGCACTCTTGCCACATCTAGCATCGAAGAGCGAAGAACATGGAAATATTAAGCAAAGAAATTGATTTCCTTATGATTACTCATTCTTTCAGAATGTGATTACTCAGATAAAGAGGGAAATCAACATGTTGATCTTACATCTATGGCGGATTATTGTTAGCTTGGCTGGTTTGGAATGTTGGTTAACTAGTGAAGTGTTTAGGGTTACTTGAATTGAAGATGGTGGTGGATTGTGTGTTGCAGAGAATAAAAAAGGGAGATGACTAATTCGTATTGCAATTCCACCTAAAGGGCATTATGGTCTTTTTACCAAAATCCTAATGTTCGTCTAATGGAGGTTTGATTGATTTCAATTGACAACCACAGGGACTTGATTATCATTTTTTTTCAAATGAGGGTTGTATGTGCAACTGGATGTAAACTACAGAATAGAAATTGTTCTTTACTTTGTAATAAATGGACAAAGTCTCAAACACTAACAACTCCATTATTTTATTGGGAAACCGCTTATAAGGCTATACGGTATGGGGGTCGGCCCCGGCCCGTCGCGGGTCGGCGACGGTCCAAACACCGTGCCGCCCCCTACCGTCCCCGTCTTCTCCGTCCGAAAATGGACGTTGGCGACGACGCAAAAAGTGTGGGCCCCCCCTATTAAAATATGACCGTTAATAAAAAAAAAATTAAATTTCTATATTTTGAATAAAGCCAAACGGCTATAATTTTAAATTATATAAATTAAACATCCATTTTCACTATCAAACACCAAATTAACCTCCACAATTCACCATTTTCTCCTATAATTTTTACACTCTCTTCCACTACACTCTCAACCTTCTTCCACATAATTTTCATGGATCCGTTCAACAACCCGGATACTCCCAACACTCCTTCGAACAACCCGAATACTCCCACCAATCCGACCCAACCAAATGTTTTTTCGGTTCCGGGATATTATCCAACGCTAGATGATGATGAATGTCGAGAACGAACCCGAGCCGAAACGTTCGATGTTGAAAAAACTACAAAACGACATCATGAAAAAGCATCAAATTATTTAACTTTATGTTTATTTTTATTAAGTCTTTTTTTTTTAAGTTTATGTTTTTTTTTAATATTTATGTAATGTGTGTTTAATATTAATGAAAATATTTTATTAGTGTATTTGTCAAATGTTAAAAAAAATAAAATAATAAAAAACATAAAAAAAACATAAAAAGTGTTGAAGGACTATGACTAGGATCATCCTACCATGCCTTCTAGTTTTGGAGGATGGACCATCTTAGTGAGGACTATGATGTGTCGCCTAGGTGGCGGATCATCCTCCAAGGATGGTCCATCACCATACCATGTAGTCTAAGTCCCTAAGTTTATTATGATTAATGATGAGACTTTTAATTTTAATGTATGTTTGTAGTAGATTAATGGTCGCGGTCCATAATTATTTTTATACTTTAATAATGCTTACGTTTTGTATGTTTTTCTTCCTTTGGTCTATGAAGAGATTATGGTAAGTGGGCTTCCAAAAATTTTCGTTGGGAGTACCTAGTCACACTAATATATAATCGTAGATACGTAATAACTTGAACATTTTGTATAATAATTCGATTAACATGTGTAGATTAGAAAGATTAACCATTCAAGTGAGGTTAAAACATAAATATAGTTGCATATATCCCAAAATAAACATCACTTGTAATTGACAATACCGATGATATATGATGGGAGGTTTGATTTGGGCAAATTTGAAGCTATGCAGAATTTTCCTCTTTAATTCTTTGGATTTCTAATTTTATATGTTGTGAGTTGATGTCATCCGCTAAAATCTATCATCAGACACTCTCAGGCATATCTACCTTTTGGCTCAACCTATCAATGTAATATTATAAAAGGCTACTCTCAGTTGATCATCAAAAAGTCTTTTTTTCTTCTTTCTGAAATATTATAAATTTACAATTGACTGGTCACTTTCTTGTATTGTGAAATCATTGAAAAGTTCCTTGTTTTCTCATGATTTTTTTTATTACACTATTTTTAAACCTTTTTGTGTATAGTGGGTAATTAGAAACTTAAAAGTATTAAATTATTATGACTTGTGAGTTTATTATCTATGTAGACATGTAGTGGGTAACTAGAAACTTAAAAGTATTAAATTATTATGACTCGTGAGTTTATTATATTAGTTTTTATAGAATACTGTTTTGTGATTAGTTTTATTGCGTCAAATAGTATACGTTTTGTTTAAGTTTGTTAGTTTTGTTTATTCCATCAAACATAGTTCTTAAATTTAGCATGATATGTAGATTCCATCCATGAAAACCATTGGTTATCAATTTGACTAGTGGAATACTCCTGACTGCAAAATTTTTTGTCAACACATTCCAGATCTCACATGGTTTCACTCTTAACAGTCATGATATCGGTCCGGGTGATCTGGTCGAGCATAAACCCGAATTTTGATATCCACACTAACCATGTGTTCAAAAGCTGTGACTTTGGCTCCCAATTAGTCAACTATGGTGCACCATGCCCTTGGTGTTGAGACAAACAAAACAAACAATTCAATCATGCACAAACAATCAAGTAATATAATAAGTCATAATCAATGCATAAATAGTTTAATATTTATTGTTGCTTATAATGCGCAGGACAAGTTATTCTTCATAACCAATGTCTTCACGGGTCACAATCCATTACTATTTATATTTTAGTGATGCTTACATTTTGTTGTTATTCTTCCTTAAGTCCAAGTGGGGATCATGAAGGATATATTTCTTTTTTTCCAGAGTACTTACTCAGGCTAATATATAATCATAGACAAAGGCGGAGGCAATGTGTAAAGAAGGGTAGCCCAGGCTATCCCTCAACTTCGTCTTCGTAGTGTAGAAATACCTTTCAACTCCGTCTACGTAGTGTAAAATTTTAACTTTTTGTACAAAGGATAACCTTAAGCCCAAAACAAAAAAAAATTGGGATACTCCTGAATTGAATTTTTGAGCTAGCTCCGCCACTAATCATACATATATATTTCTTCAGTGTTTTATATAATAATTTGTTTTACATGTGTTGATTAGAAAGAATAACCATTCTAGTGATGATAAAATTTTAAACTGAATATACTTGCATATATAACAAAATATACATCACTAATAAATGAAGACACCATTCGAAACTATAAGGGTTAAAATTGCATTCAAGGTCACACTGCCAGTGATCGAGATTAAAGAGCTTTGATATGGAGAAATTTGATGACAAGAATGTTACTGCTTAAAACACACGCACTTCTAGGTGGTAAGTATAGCCATTATTCTTAGCCTTGATGATAGAGTTCTAAGAACCAGCTTGAACTCAATGATCAAACATAAACAGATAAAAAGAAATATTTAGGGGAAATTTACGAAAATGTCAGTTGACCAACCGTGTTTTCAAATTTGTCACGTTCCTGCGTCCGTGGACGGACCTCTGTACATGGGATGAGTCGCGTATCATGTTGAGGGGTCCATGTCCATCCGAAGCGTCAGTGACTCTTTGGAAGCGTCGGTGGACTCTTCCGAAGCGTTAGTGACTCTTCCGAAGCGTCGGTGGACTCTTCCAAAGCGTCGGTGGACTCTTCCGAAGGAGCGTGATACATGGACTCTTCAACATGATACGCCGACTCATCCCATGCTCAGAGGTCCGTCCACGGATGCAGGAGCATGACAAATTCGAAAACATGGTTGGTAAACTGACATTTTTGTAATTTTCCGAATATTAATTTAGCATGCAAAGTTCTAAAAAACATTTTATATCATCCCATGAAACTGAAGGATTCAATTTCACAAGGTGAACCGTCCTTGTAAGAACATCAAACAAACAGCAACATACCAGAAGAACATCTCTTACACTGTAAAAAAGTAAGATGCAAATCTGATGAATTTGTTGTGGAACATAGTGGGTTAATATTTTAGTTTTTAGGGTTGTTGGTATTGGTTGTGAAGGTGTAATGTTTTTTTTATCCCGATTGTGCATTCAGGCATCCGATAATCTGGTAAAACAAATTAAGATCTGGGAATAATGAAAAGTCTATAAAATTAGCTGCCAATTGGGTCGCTCAAAACATAAACAAAGGTTACTAACTAGATCTCCGATCCTTATCCCCAGTGCCCACGTTTACATTTACACTGCGTTGTTTTGTTTTGTTCTTTCCGTCTTCCAATGTTTCTGCATCACCCCACCTTACCCATATTAAGCTTGCACTACTAGAAAAGTGGTCATTTTGCTACGGAAATTTCCTACGCAAAAAATTTTGAGCAAATCTTTGTTTTTTACTGTAGGTCCGGCTAGGGGAGGATCTAGTCGCCTAATCCTTGTGTACAAACCACCCCGGTTGTGCGGAATCCAACCGAGATAGCAAACCGAGATCGAACACGTAAATGATAGACACGAGACTCAACGATTAACACCAATGTATTAATACTTGAAAAACAGTTACAGCACAATGTTTACAAATGCTCTCTGTAAACTCTCTCTCTGGTTCTCTCGTGTGTGTTCTTATTTGTGTCTTCTGTCTATTTATAGCACCAGCAACACAGACCATGACGAAACAGAACAGCCCTCGGCGAAAGACAATGATCATTGACGAAACAGAAGGATAGACGACGAAACAGGATCAATGTCGACGAAACAGGTTTGTTTCGTCGACAACCTCTGTGTTTCGTCGACTTGGGCTTTGGCCCAAACAGTTGAGGCCCAAGTCTTGTTTTGCCGACTTCGTTTCAGCCCAAGGACAAGTTCAAAGTCCTTTGATGTTTCGGCCCACATTTGTTGTTCTGCACGACGGAGGAATGTCGTGACTTAAACCGAATCACTTCGAGCCGAGTTGCGTCCACAAATCATGTATCAACAAACTCCCCCTTGGACGCTACTCGCGAGATTCGTCTTCCATGTCTTCTATGTCGGAGAATCTTCAAAGTCTTCACGTCTTTTAAGTAGAAAGTGTATCAACAAACTCCCTTTTTCATGTAGGAAGTGTGTTAACAAACTCCCCCTTGAGATAAGCTCTCCTTTGAGTTATGCTCGTGAATCTTTTGATCTTCAATACTTGAGATCCTTATGGTGTTGATGATGGACAGCGGCAACTCGATCATCTTTATCATTTGAGTGCCTTCACGTCGTGTCTTCATTCCGAAGCTTGTCATCGAACATGTTCTCCTCGCCTTTAGCATCTGCACATGCAAGAAATCTAAACGCATAATGAGAACAACTGCTTGGAATATAGTTAACATAAACAAGCGACACACATGTGACCATATTTCAAACAACTACCGTCCGACAGTTTGAAAGTTTAACAAATTTATCAATTTTAGTTTTTAACTTTCAAAACTTGCAAATTTTGACCGTTTATGAAGATTTAGTCAATTTGGTTTTTAGTCAGGTTTCAGGTAACGAAGACTCGAGATCCAACATCGTACAATCGAAAATAAGATAGAAATAAAATCTTTTTGGCTTTTAGAAAGTTTATATTAAAACACACCTAAAATCTTTTTGGTATTTTTGAATATTTCAAATGTAAAGACTGAAAGCAGTAAATAAATATATACAAAGATGCAGAAATTGAAAGCAGTAAATAAATATTTACAGACATTCTTTTTGCGAGTTTCGAGGGTAAGAGAATCATATCAGTGTACGATCATGTCAAAACGCTCTTGTTGTTCTTTTAGTTAACATTTAGATAAGCATCCTATAATAATTATCGGTATTGTTGTCCACATAAGCTCAACTTATCAGATGTAATCATGGCGAGAGGATACGTAAAGGTATGATTTATACTTACCGACCGGTGTTCATCCACACACGACACATTCCCGTATCAAGGTATGCACGAGAGTTCATCTTACCGGTGAGTATACCGATTATCATCTGTTTGACCGTATAAAAGAATGTGAGAAACTCACTTATTTTGATTTGAAAACAAGCCCTATGTGATAGAATCACTTATTGATGAGGAACTTGATTTTCGATGCATGAGGGCACATGAGCAAGTCCGTGAACAGGTCAGTACTTTCGTACAGCAGAGAGACGAACTTGACTCCCGGATAAATGTGATATTTTATCACTTATTTGTTTGGACATGTGATTGTTGATCACTTATTGAGGTCGAATGCAATATGTACACGTATGTATGGTATCATGGAAGATCTAGACTTGCGTCCCCGTTATTTTTCGGTAAAAGATACAACCATGATACCTAGATGATAAGCAGCATAAAGACCACGTATCTCAGAACCTTGGCAATCTATCAAACGAAATTTCGGTACTAAGACCATATGCCAATGAATGGTTCCCACCTGGTCTTCAGTCGATTTAAGGTTTATATCACCCTGCACACTTTAAAATGATTGTGAGCCTACCGATACATCTTATATAGAGCTGCTTAACATATTTTTCATTTAAGGTTTAAAGAGGTTTGGACAGACCACTAATGTACTATCATTTTCTCTTTTGCTTGCCAGGAAACTCATTTTTGCTTTTCTATTGTTTTTGTATTTTTAAATTTTTCGATGTTTTTGTATTTTTCAAATTTTGGATTTACTCCCCCTAAAATCAACAAACTAAGATAAATTTGAAAGACACAAAGATATTTACAAAAATGATTTTCCGATGTTGGTTTTACTCTTTCTTGACCTTAATGCCGTTTACTAATAATAAAAAGTCAAATCTTGATTTGTCAAATGCTTTGGTAAAAAGGTCGACATGTTGGTCATCGGTGTGGACCTTAACAACATCGATTAGCCTTTTATCAAAGCGATCACGTATGAAGTGATATTCGATTTTGATGTGTTTGGTCTTTGAATGCTGCACAGGATTTCTAGTGATCTGTAAGGCAGCAGAATTATCAACGTAAATAGGAGTAGTTAGGAATTCAAAACCGTAGTCGCACAATTGTTGTTGGATCCACAGGACTTGGGAGCAACAACTTGAGGCAGCAATGTATTCAGCTTCGCATGTTGAGGTAGCGACACACGTCTGCTTCTTGCACTGCCATGTGACTAGGCGATTTCCCAAAAACTGACATCCAACCGTTGTGGATTTGCCGTAGATTTTGCATCCGCCAAAATCAGAATCACTAAAAGCTATCAAGTCAAAGTTATTATCCCTAGGGTACCATAGACCGGTGTCAGGGCAACCCTTCAAATAACGAAAAATCCTTTTTACAGCTGCAAGATGTGAGGCCTTCGGGTTGACTTGATATCTGGCAAGCAGGCACATTGGGTACATTATATGTGGTCTTGATGCTGTGAGGTACATAAGAGATCCGATCATCGCGCGGTAGTATGACGGGCTAACAACTTCACCCTTCAAGTCTGGATTAATTCCGTGATTTTGCTGCAATGGGGTACCGATGGGCGTTGCATCAGACATCTGGAACCGGCTCAAGATGTCACCAACATATTTAGTCTGATGGATGAATATCCCAGACTCAGTTTTTTGCACTTGTAAGCCCAAAAAGAAGGTCATTTCCCCCACAGCACTCATCTCGAATTTATCCTGCATAATGCGCTCGAAATTCCTACACAAAACATCATTAGTAGAACCAAATATAATATCATCAACGTATACCTGTACCAATAGAAGATCTCCATCTTGTTCTTTGATGAAAAGAGTACAATCAATAAGACCTCTGCGAAATCCATTCTCCAGCAGATAATTAGATAAGGTTGCGTACCAAGCTCGTGGTGCTTGATGTAGACCTTAGAGAGCATTGTTGAGCAACCAAACCCGATTGGGATGGATAGGATCTTCAAAACCTGGAGGTTGTTCGACGTACACCTCTTCTTCAACCACACCATGTAAGAATGCACTTTTGACGTCCATCTGGTAAACCTTGAATCCTTTGAATGAGGCATAAGCCAGAAAGATCCGAATTGCTTCCAGACGTGCAACAGGTGCATACACTTCGTTGTAGTCGATCCCTTCAATCTGACGAAAACCTTGAACGACTAATCTTGCTTTGTTTCGGATAACTACTCCACGGTCATCCTTTTTGCATTTGAACACCCAACGGGTACCAATCTTCTTGTAACCAGCAGGTTTCTCTACGAGTTTCCAGACACCAAGTTTCTGGAATTGTTGCAGTTCTTCCTGCATTGCTTCAACCCAAGAGTTATCTTTCAAGGCTTCTTTCCAAGTTCTTGGCTCTTCCTGTGAGACATAACACGCGAAAGACCAATCGTTTTGTTGACTAGATTCTCGAATAGCTGCATACAAGCCTGCATTGTTGTTATTTCGCAACATGTTTCTTGGCTTCTTTCCAAGTTCTTGGCTCTTCCTGGTTTATAACACTCCCCCTCAGACATTTAGAATTATACACAGTTTAACAACATACTTCAGGATGACGTTAAATAGGTACTTCAGGACCTGAATAAATAAACTGATACTATTGGATCAGCTCTGCTGCCTCATTAAAAACCTTATTAAGAAAACCCAGTGGGACAAAACTTAGTTAAGGGAAAAAGAGTACAGCGTGTATAATTCTCCCCCTGAATTCAACACACATCTTTCAATCTACGAAGACCGATCTTATGTGATAGCTGCTCGAAACTGCTTCTGGGTAAAGATTTCGTGAATAGGTCAGCTAGATTTTCACTTGACTTAATATGGCGAACATCAATTTCCCCTTCCTTTTGCAAGTCATATGATGAGAAAAGTTTTGGTGAGATGTGCTTTGTTCGATCACCCTTGATATAACCTTCTCTGATCTGAGCTATGCAAGCAGCATTGTCTTCATAAATAATTGTCGTCTCCTTCTTGATCTGTTCTAATCCGCATGCTTCTTGTATGTGATTAATCATTGATCTCAACCACACGCATTCTCGACCAGCATCATATAGTGCTATCAATTCAGCATGATTTGATGATGTTGCTGTAAGTGTTTGCTTAGTTGACTTCCAAGAAATTGTTGTGCCACCGTATGTGAATACATAACCTGTCTGAGATTTTGCTTTGTGAGGATCTGATAGATATCCGGCATCAGCATACCCAATAAGCTGGGACTTTTGATCTGTCTGATAGAAAAGACCTAAGTCTTGTGTCCCGCAAATATACCGGAATATATGTTTTACACCATTCCATTGTCTACGTGTTGGATTCGAACTGTATCTCGCTAGTACATGCACTGCAAATGCAATGTCAGGTCTTGTGTTATTTGCGAGATACATAAAGGCACCGATCGCGCTTAAGTACGGTACTTCTGGACCAAGTACTTCTTCGCCTTCTTCTTGAGGGCGATAAGGATCCTTGTGTGGATCTAGCGGTCGGACAACCATAGGTACGCTAAACGGATGTGCTTTATCCATGTTGAAACGTACTAACATCTTCTGGATGTAGTTTGATTGATGGACAAATGTGCCATTGCACAGATACTCTAATTGTAGTCCGATACATAATTTCGTCATACCAAGATCTTTCATTTCAAATTCCTTCTTTAACAACTGAGTAGTTTTCTCTATCTCTTCAAGAGATCCGATGATGTTGATATCATCAACATAGACTGCTATTATAGTGAAATTTGAGACTGATCTTTTATAAAGACACATGGACTGATTACATCAGACTTGTATCCTTCTTTTTCGAGATATTCACTAAGTCGATTGTACCACATACGGCCAGATTGTTTGAGACCATATAAAGATCTCTGGAGCTTTATAGAACACATATCTCGAGGTATTGATGTTAATGCTTCAGGCAATTTTAATCCTTTAGGGATTTCATGTAGATGTCATTTTCAAGTGTCCCGTATAAGTATGCGGTGACGACATCCATTAGTCTCATATGAAGTCCTTCAGAGATTGTGAGGCCGATTAGGCACCTAAGGGTTATCGCATCCACTAGAGGGGAATACGTTTCCTCATAATCAACTTCTGGGATTTGGGAAAACCCTTGTGCTACAAGTCAAGCCTTATATCGTACAATCTCATTCTTTTCATTTCTCTTTATTGCAAACACCCATTTATAACCTACTGGTTTGACGTTTATGGGCGTTCGGACTACAGGTCCGAAAACATCTCGCTTTTCAAGCGAATTTAATTTGGCATTTATGGCTTCTTGCCATCTTGGCCAATCATTTCTGTGCATGCACTCTTCTAAAGTTTTAGGTACGTAATCATTTTCATTGATTACATCCGTTGCTATAGCATATGCGAATATATCATCAACACGTGTTTTATTCCGGTTCCACATTGTACTATCTTGTACATAATTAATAGAGATCTCATTTTCGTTCGGTACCGGTGTTTCTTCTGAAACTTCATTTTCCTCTGGATTCATAGTTGTCTCTTCTGGGACATTTACCTCTACCGGGGTTTCACTTATGATCTTTTGTGAATTTTCACCAACTGCGTTACTTTGCTCTTTTTGTTTCCGTGGGTTTTTGTCTTTGGAACCGATTGGTCTCCCACGCTTTCGTTGTATAGTAATCTCTTCTGGGATTACTTTATTTCGAGCAGGTGCATTTGATGCTGGTACATGTGACTTTGTCACTCCATACGTGTCTGTGAATGCATCTGGTAATTCATTCGCTATTCTTTGCAAATGTATAATCTTTTGGACTTCATATTCACATTGACCACTTCGTGGGTCGAGATTTGATAGCGATGATGCATTCCATGTTATTTCTTGTGTTACCAGTCTTTCTTTGTCCTTATCTTCCCCTAAGACTGGGAACACTGTTTCATCAAAATGATAGTCAGCATACCGTGCTGTAAACATGTCTCCCGTCATTGGTTCTAAATATTTAATTATGGACAGGGAGTTAAAACCAATATAAATACCCAATCTTCTTTGGGGTCCCATTGTAGTACGTTGTGGTGGCGGTATTGGTACATATACCGCACAACCAAAAATTCTAAAGTGGGACAAACTTGGTTCTCATCCGGAGACCAGTTGTAATGGGGAGTATTCGTGATCAGCAGTTGGTCTCAATCTAATCAGTGCAGCGGCATGTAAAATAGCATGACCCCATGCAGAAGATGGTAATTTACATCTCATTAAGAGTGGTCTAGCGATTATTTGTAATCGTTTAATCAGAGATTCAGCTAAACCGTTTTGTGTGTGAACATGAGGTACTGAATGTTCAATATTGATCCCAATTGACATATAATAGTCATTAAAAGCTTGAGTTGTGACTCTCCCGCATTATCCATCCGGATGTTTTTAATTTGATTATCGGGGAAATTGGCTCTCAATTGTATGATTTGAGCTAAAAGTCAGGAAAATGCTACATTTCGAGTAACTAAAAGGCTCACATGTGACCACCTTGAGGATGCATCTATTAAGACCAAGAAATAGCGGAATGGTCCACACGGAGGATGAATAGGCCCACAAATATCCCCTTGGATTCTTTCTAAAAATGATGGGGTTTCATGTATCAATTTAGTTTGGGAGGGCCGAGTTATAAGTTTGCCCAGAGAGCATGCTGCACATGATATGTCTTGTGGTAGCAAAACTTTTAAGTTTTTAAGAGGGTGTTCGGTTGCACTTTTGATTATTCGTCTCATCATTATGCTACCAGGGTGACCTAAATGGTCATGCCATATATTGAATGTGTCTTTATCTAACAGCTTTTGGTTACTCACCATGTATGATTCGATAGGATTGATATTAGTACAACATAATCCAAAGGATAAGGCTTCTAATTGTTCAACAATTGTTTCTTTGCCATTTTTGTTTGAAGTAATTTAAAGATATTCAATATTATTTTCAGATATTGTTTTTAGGTGGTAACCGTTTTTTCGAAAATCTTTAAAGCTGAGTAAATTTCTTCTGGATTTACTAGAATATAATGCATTATCAATAGTTAATTTGGTACCCGAAGATAATGTTATGTGTGCTCTGCCGGAGCCTTCAATAAGGTTACTGACACCAGATATAGGACTAATCGGTGTCTCTGCCGGAGACAACTCATAGAAAAATTTTATATCTTTGAGAATAGTGTTAGTACTATCGCTATCTACCAGACATTCATCACCAATAATAGCTCTACTGGAGCTAGTATACATATTTCTTCAGGAAATAAAAATAAATAAAAGTTAATGCAAAGAAGTAAAATGAAACATTGCAAAAGTTTCAAACCAAGCCAAATACAAAGGTCACAGTATGAAAAGTAAAGCATAATAAGTACATTATCCTCAATCAGATTAGTTTTAGCATTCTTTCCTTTTTTTTCTTTCATTATGCTTTGAGATGCCTCAATGAGGTGTTTAAGGGTGCGACATGTGCGGGACCAATGATTTGACATCCACATTTATAAAAAATATTGCTTTGGTTCCCGCTACTTTTCCTTTTGAATGTCGCCCCGTATTATGTCAACTCGATTCACCACTGCTATTTTTAGTGTTCTGGGACTCTCTATGCCATACCTCTACCTCGTCCGCTTTGAGAATTGGACACATTCGCTTCAGGGAATGGGCTTGCACCGGCGGGTCGCGATTGATGGTTTTGTAGTAGGAGCTTGTTGTTTTGCTCCGTGACCAGAAGACATGATATCAATTCAGAATATTTAGTAAATTTACGTTCCCGATATTGCTGCGACAGGAGCATGTTTGAGGCATGGAACGTTGAGAAGGTTTTTTTTCAAGCATGTCTTCATCGGTTATTTTTTTTTCACCACATAATTTTAACTCAGAGGTAATGCGGAACAAGGCAGAATTATATTCACTGACAGTCTTAAAATCCTGCAGTCGTAAATGAAGCCATTCATAGCAGGCTTTGGGGAGTAAGACCAACTTCTGGTGGTCAAAACGTTCTTTGATGTTTGTTCATAATTCAAGGGGGTCCTCAACAGTTAGATATTCCCGCTTTAGATCTTTGTGAAGATGATGGCGGAGGAATATCATAGCTTTCGCTTTATTTTGAGGTGAAGTTTGATTACCATCAATAATTGTCTCCCCCATATTATTTGGCGTCAAATGAATTTTAGCATCAAGAGTCTACGGGAGGTAGTTGTTACCTGAGATGTCAATAGCGGTGAATTCAAGCTTTGATAAGTTCGACATATTTTCTACAAAGGAAAGAAATGTATATTGTATGAGAACTTCAGATTCTCTTTTGGTAGAACTGCAGGTTCTAAACTTTAAGTATGTTTATAAAATAGAGAAGGAAAAACAAACTCATTTATTAATTTTGTATCCTGTAAGGTGAAACCACCCCTTGTGATTATTTTTAGATTTGATTTACTCCGATGAGGGGAGCACCCTTCTCACCTTTGTTATCGTCAGTTAGAAATTAAAGGTCACTCAAAAGAAAAAAAAATATATTAACAACCACTCCGTCAAATTCCGTCATAAAAAATAATCCCCACTACATTTGAGGATACGAGAAGAATGTTTTATTTGGCCCAAAACTAAATTGGATTTATCATCTGAATGTCAATTTAATTGGACCATACCGAGTACCTACAGTTAATCATCGTAAACTAACCGAATTGTCTTTCCCAAAAATCAATCAATATAACCAAAGCAAAGGTACCACTTACAAAACTCTAAAACGTAAACATCGATCGGATATAGGTTTGGTTTTGATCCTAACCAAACCAAACCAACCCATGACAAATCTTAACTATCAAAATTAACATAACTAGCCAAACCATGACAAAACAAAATCAACATAACCAAACCAAACCAAACCAAACCACTCACATATTAAATTCTAGAAACCAGAACATTGATTGTAGGTTCCCCTTTTGATCCTAAACCAATACTCATCCCAAAAATCAAGTAGATAGAGGAATGTTTATTAACAAAATTGATCGGTTGTTGTTTTATTTTTGAACCCAACCTCATTTTAATATGATAACTGGAAATTAATACATCATCGAAAAAGGTTTGGATTTGTCGACAGGATCCATCAATAACATCGGTGGTGCGCAGCGTCGTTTAACCGCCGGAGGAGGGTTTTTTGGGTAAGATTGCTATATGTGACGGTAGGAACCATCATGTGTTTGAAAAAAAAACTAATTTAATTGTATTCGATTCCGTGATTATTGATTTCGTTTCTGGATTGCCAGAGATTTAAGAACTATTTTTCGTTTCGGTCCTAATACACAAAAACAGGGCAGTCCTAGTTTGATCTAAAGTTCAAAAGAAAAATGCAGAAAAATTGATAGTGTACCCGGATTTGATGAACGGCAATTATCTGAATCCAAGCTGGTAAATTCCCTGATGAATAGAGTGATTGTGCTGATAACGTGATAAAAACCAAAGATAAATAAAGATAAACAGAATACTTCTCCTTCATTCTATTCAACATTACAATATATAGATAAACATAACTAAAAACCCTAAAGCCCATAAGTAATGGGTTGAGCCTAAAATGTCTGGTTTATAACAATAGCTATAATTATCCACTCCTTAATTAGTTTCGTTGCCTTGCACTCAAAGGAACTTTTAATTCGAAATTTCCAACAATCACCCCCGGAATTTCAAACTCGTATCTGACAAGTCTTCAACTCCAAGCTTTTCATTCATCCCCTTGAACTTGATCTTCCCAAGAGCCTTCGTCAAAATATCCGCCTTTTGATCAATGCCACTAACATGCTCGACCACGACTCGATCAACACATTCCCAAATGTAGTGAAACCGAGATTGAATGTGTTTGCTTCTTCCATGGAAAACGGGTTGCTCACGAGAGCTATTGCCTATGTATTATCAACACGTAACACCGCCGCTTGAATTTTCTTGTCAAGTGATTCACCAATTAATTCTTTTTGCCAAACCGCCTGACGCGCGGCTGCACTAGCCGCCATATACTCCGCCTCACATGATGATAAAGCAACTATACTTTGCTTTTGAGAATACCAAGTAATTAGGGAAGACCCAAAATAAAACACGTGTCATGTAGTACTTCTTCCATCATCCGGATCTATGTTGTGACTACTATCATTGTAACCGACCAACATAATTTCTCCTCGAGTATAGGTAATGCCATAACTAAAAGTACCTTTTAAATAGCAAAGAATTTGCTTGATGAGAGCTTCATGAGATTGCTTCAGGCATTGCATGTACCGACAGGCTACTCCGACCGAAAACGCCAGGCCGAGTCTGTAAAAGGTACCGGAGACACCCGACAATATTTCGATAGCTCATTGCATCAAAGTCTTCTTCGTCTTTAAATTTACAAACTTTCACGTTCGGGTCTATCCAACATTAGTAGGATTGCAGTTAATCAAACCGGCTTCAGTCTGTATTTTCTTTGCATACACTTCTTGCTTAATTTTTATCCCGTCCTCGCACTGCGACACTTCAATTCCAAGATAATAAGTAAGCTTTCCCAAATCCGACATTTCAAAGTTTTTAGCCATCCCGTGCTGAACTCCATAATAAGTTTTAAATTTGAACCCGCCACAATTAAATCGTCCATGTACACGCGATTAATAACACATCCCTTCGAATGGTTCTTCGGTATACGGCTTGTTCTTGCGAGCACCTATGGAATTTCATATTTAATAAAATATTATTTAATTTTGTATTCCACGTAGGGGTGCAAACGAGCCGAGCCCAAGCTCGACCAGGCTCGAGCTCGAGCTCGTTTAACATATAAAAGCTCGAGCTCGAGCTCGGCTCAAAGGTAATTTTGCCAGCTCAAGCTCAGCTCGGGCTCGACTCATTTAGTATATATTAATTAATTTATATTAATTATAATTATTATTATACATATAATTTAGTTATTTTTTATATTTATATAAATGGTAATTATTATTAGGTAGAGAATCCTGTACATTAATCTAATATTGTGAGAAAGGTGAGAAATAATGTGGTGATGACAACCGTCCTATATCTAAATTAATTCAAAAGGGTGAATTAGTAATTTTCTATTTCCTTCAATTAATTGATTGAAAGATAACTCCCCAAAATAACCACCACCCTTTATTATAGGAATTCGAATTTAAGAACTAATCTACGAATTTGTGTAATCTCATTCACCGTTTATTAATTTTGTAGTGTTATATAATTCTGTAGTGCAACCACCATTCAGAACTACTGTATAGTGTTATATATTTTTATATAGTGTTACATGATGTTATATAATGGTTTTTGGTGTTATATAATTCTGTAGTGCAACCATAAAAAAACACTATATAACACCGTAAAATGTTAATTCAGTAGTGCAACCACCATTCAGAACTGTATAGTGTTATATATTTTTAAATAGTGTTATATAGTTTTACATAGTGTTATATGGTGTTATATAGTGTTCTTTGGTTTATATAGTGTTATATGATGGATGCATAGTGTTATATAGTGTTATATTTTTCTGGTAGCATGTCTATGATGGATGTATAGTGTTATATATTGTTATATAGTGTTACATACTGTTATATGGTGTTATATGGTGTTACATAGTGTTATATGGTGTTATATAGTGTTATATTGTGTTATATGATGGGTGTATAGTGTTATATGATGGATGTATAGCGTTATACATTTCTTGTAGCAGTTACATATTTCTGTATTTTTAGAATTTAGGATCGATAGAATTTAGCAGTTAAATTTGAATCGCTAGAATTTAGGAGTGAATCACTAGAATTTAGGAGAGGTTATCTAATTTGAAACATATATAAACACACTATTACCCCTACAATTTTCAAATCATTCCATATAATTAAAACACAATTTATAATTTGGTCCATATTGATCTCAACCATTAGATCAAAGATCTAATGGTTTAAAACACTTCTTACACTTCTCACACTTTAGACACTTTGTACACTATCCCTACCCATTATTATTATATAAATATATGTTTAATATATTAATAAAAATATATATAAAGAGAAAGCTCGTTTAGGCCCGTGAGCCGGCTCGAGCTCGATAAGCAAAGCTCGGACTCGGGCTCGTTTACTAAATGAGCTTGTTTTTAGGCTCGGGCTCGGGCTCGTTTAAGCTCGGTTCGTTCGAGCTTTTTTGCACCCCTAATTCCACGCACGTGGAGCTTGCCTTAACCCGTATAACGCCTTTGACAATTTATAAACTTTATGCTCCTCGCCTTTTTACGAATCCTTCCGGTCGAACGACATAAACTTCTTGTTTTAATTCGCCATGTAGGAACGTCGATTTAACATCTAGATGAAAATTCTTCATCAATAGAACTCGAATTTAAAACATAATCATTAAAACGTACCGGGGTAACTGTAGCGCGATTAGATCAACAACCGGCTCGAGCGTCACAGAATTATTTGAATCAATATTGTCACTGTTCATGTTTTTTTTCTCTTTGGTCGCTGCTGGATCTAGCTGATTGGGCTTGTTGATGTGACGTTGGGCTTTGCTGGTCACATGTACATAACCCTTTGACGTGTGTCGAGTGTGTACGAATTTTTGCTATATTTTTAAGTAACTTTTTTACTCTTTTATCAAGTTTTAAATTTATAAAACACGATATAACACTATTACTCTCTACAGCACGCTAGGGCAAGGGCACCCATCGTTGGCGTAGTATAGTGATGGTAAGATATCGAGGTCGTCCAAGAACACAAAAGCTTCAATACCGGAATATCGTCGACGTCTAATCTATTTAAATTTTTAGCAAAGATTTTTAATAACTAAAATAAAGAAACTAAATAAATAAAGAAACAAATAGACAAGATAGAATCACTTGGTTCTAACTCATCCTTTATGTATCCTTTGATGATTTCGCACTTTAGGTTTTTTAAGAGATTAATTTAGTTATAGTGGCATGTCGCTCTTTTGGGGGAAACGCTACCCTCAACCATATTGGTTTGAGTCAGCAGGGATACAGTCCAGCAAGGCCGGAATATTGAAATATAATTAAGTAAGTTTTTAAGAAAAAATGTGGCATGTCCCTCTTTTGAAGGGAACGCTACCCTCGACCATATTGGTCTGAGTCAGCAGGGATACAGTCCTGCAAGGCCGGTTTAAAGTTTTAATAGTAGTTTATTTATAAGGCATTCAAGTTGTTCTTACTTCCCCTGATTTGATGCTATCTGCCTCAAAGGAAGCCCTAATAAGCTTGAATCAAGTCCTCGCATGATGTCCACACTGAACGAGGCAACAACTTTACCCAAACCACCCTTCTAACCCCCTTCGAGGCAGTTAACACGCTTTATATAGACTGTAAAGATAAGAATGTGTGAATAAACAAAACATGAAAAGATGATAGAATAAAGTTCACTTTCAATATAAAAAACTAGTTATTAAAATCATTACTACATACCCAATTAAAAAGTTACTAAAGACTGGAAATCAAAAGTAATATACAAATGATTTGTCTTCACCAAGTGATGTAAGAAATTAGCCAAGCATGACCTTTCTTTGACAAAAACTCTTACGATCAATCTTGGATCCCGAGACTAATACACACACTCTAAGGATGGATGATGGATGAGTGTGGTGGATGATGGTGGTATTGTCGTGGTGGAGTGGTGGTAGTGTGAGAGAAGTGGTTTGCCAAGGGATGAGTTGCAAGTGAACCAAAAACCTCTAGTAACAGCTGAAAACAAAAGGTTTACACGGCCCTGTGCCTGGTAGGCATGGCCCTGTGCCCTTCTCCTTCTCTGTCTTCAGTTAATGAGCTTGTCAGTCTAAATGCTCACACGGCCTTATGGCCATTGTACTTACTGTACATCCAAGATTTGCAAATCTGAGAGTTGACCAAGGCCTGTGTCCATATGAGACACGGCCCCGTGTCCCTTGTCTGCTTGTGTTTGTCTTCTTTTTCATGGAATCTTTGGTGGGGCACGACCCCATGCCTGGCAGTCACGACCCGTGCTTTGCTTTTGTTTTGCTGTTCTTGTTCTTGGGATGAAGCGCGGAGGGTTGGTAAATTGTATCACCTTCCCTTCTTTTGATTAACATGTGTATATTAGAAAGATTAACATTCAGGTTAGGTTAAAACATAAATATACTTACATATATCACAAAATAAACATCACTTGTAATTCACAATACCAATGATATATTATGGGACTTTTGAGGTTTCATTTGGGTAAATTTGAAGCAATGCAGAATTATCCTCTTTGATTCTTTGGATTTCTAATTTTATATGCTGTGAGTTGATGTCATCCGCTAAAATCTGTCATCAGACACTTTCAGGCACATCTACCTTTTGGCTCAACCTATCAATGTAATATTATAAATGGCTAGTCTTAGTTGATCATCAAAAGGTATTTTTTTTATTTTTGAAATATTATAATTTTACCATTGACCAGTCACTTTCTTGTATTGTGAAATCATTGAAAAGTTCCTTGTTTTCTCATGATTTTTTATTACACTATTTTTAAACATTTTCTGTGTAGTCGGTAATTAGAAACTTAAAAGTATTAAATTATTATGACTTGTGAGTTTATTATCTGTGTAATGGGTAATTAGAAACTTAAAAGTTTTAAATTATTATGACTTATGAGTTTATTATATTAGTTTTTATAGAATATTGTTTTGTGATTAGTTTTATTACGTCAAATAGTATACGTTTTGTTTAAATTTGTTAGTTTTGTTTATTCCATCAAACATAGTTCTTAAAGTTATAGCATGGCATGTAGATTCCATCCATGAAAACCATTGGTTATAAATTCAACTAGTGGAATACTCCTGACTGCATAATCTTTTGTCAACAAATTCTAGATCTCACATGGTTTTACTCTTAATAGTCATGATATCGGCCCGGGTGATCTGGTGGAGCATAAACCCGAATTTTGATATCCACACTAACCATGTGTTCGCTGGGACTTTGGCTCCCAATTGGTCAACTATGGTGCACCATGCCCTTGGTGTTGAGACAAACAAAACAAAACAAACAAGTCAATAATGGACAAACAATCAAGTAATATAATATTACAAGTCATAATCAATGCATAAATAGTGTAACATTCATTTATGCTTATATTGCGCAGGGCAAATTAGTCTTCAATACCAATGTCTTCACGGGTCACAATCTATTACTATTTATATTTTAGTGATACTTACATTTTGTTGTTATTCTTCCTTAAGTCCAAGTGGGGATCATGAAGGATATATTTCTTTTTTTCCAGAGTACTTACTCAGGCTAATATATAATCATAGATAGGGGCGGAGGTAATGTGTAAGGAGGTGTAGCCCGGGCTATCCCTCAACTTCGTATTCGTAGTGTAGAAATATCCTGCAACTCTTTATACAAAGGATAACCCTAAGCCCCAAAAAATAAAATTGTGATACTTCTGAAGTTTTGAACTAGCTCCGCCACTAATCATACATATATATGTCTTGTTAGGATCTTGCACACACACAAACACGAACATGGCACCGAAAGCAATAAACGAACACAAGGATTTACGTGGTTTGGTCTAAACTGACCTACTTCCACGGTGGCAACTAGGATATTTTATTAAGGTGTTAAACATTACAAGTACATCATAATATTTACAAAGACAGATTTAGGGTTTATCAAACTTGTTCTCCAAGTTAAGCCCATGTAGGGCCCATAATGCCTACGAACTCATCAATCTCCCACTCGGAGGCCTTGAACTACTTTCGCCTGCTCTCCTAGATGTACTTCTGCAATCTGTCAACAGAAACTCTAAGCTCCACCTCTAGTCGCCACCAGCCTTCTCATCAATTAACCTGAAGGCTCTTTGAAGCTCCCACTGAGCTTCAACTCATATGTCACTAGTCGTGACTCGTTCTCTGTCCCTTCCGGCTCCCGCTTAAATGAACTGCCAGACCCTGAGAAAACCTGAGAACTAACACTCTCCATCATAAGCAGGTAATTCACTGGAGAGACTTTCACTGCTGGAATACAAGTTCTCTTAACCCACTGTCGTCTGGGAGCTCTAACTGAAGCACTACATGTGCTCCCACTGCCACGAAAACTCTTGACTGGCTTCTCTGAACCTTTCCTTGCACATTCAACCTGAATCTGACCTGTGACTCTGGGTTTTTCTCCTGCAAAACAAACCTTCTTCTACCCTCGAGATTCTGTGAACTGGATTTTGGTCTTCTTCTGAACTGGGATGGCCTCTCCCTTAGGTGGTACACTGACCATATACAATGAGTCCCTCTTCTTGCCACGTGCAACTACTAAATTTCCTTTAATTACCTTCCACTATCCATTATCGAACTTAACCTCGTGACCCTGATCATCCAGCTGCCCGATTGAAATAAGCATTTTCTTCAAGCCTGGAATAACTCTCACGTCTCTCAAAGTCCAAGTAGATCCAACTGAAGTAACTAAGTCAATATCACCCATGCCTGTGTGTCACGGCCCCCGACCCGGTTTGACCCGTTTCAGGAGCCGCGGGACAGGAATCCCGTGGTTTTTAATTTAGGCGACAGCGGAAGTCTTTTTTTTTTTTTTTTTTTTTTTTTTAAAACAGGATCTCTTAATAATTTAAACTGCTCGTTTCATAATTTAGGGATAAATTCCCGAAATTTACAATAATGTGATTTCTCAGGGAAATCTTTATTTTCAAAACATGTTCATTTATTTATTCACATTGAGCCACTTTTCTAAGCTGGGAGTGCTCCATGGCACTTTTCTTTGCTCATACCAGATCACCTGAAACATGTTTGAAAAAGGTTTTGTCAGCAGGGAAATACTGAGTGAATCATTCATTTTACTGAAAACGACACATTTGTTATAATTTACAGTATTAAGGGGAATTACAATGTTTCTGATATCAAACCAACTACCCACAGTACTTGTCACTCGACTACCCATTGGCTATCTCGTTGTCCAAATGGTGTCTGTGACTGTGGTCAGATCACCCCTTGGCTAACTCGTTGTCCAAGTGTGACGGGAACTAAGTAATGTATACAATACCCCACATACCGGCTGTACATTGGTGATTACATAGACTTAATCACTGTAACTATAACTTTGAAAATAACTTTGGAGTTTTGTAAAACAGTTGATAAAAGGAGAATGACTCACATTGCAGATTTACGAGCAGAGTATAAGCTTTACTGATTAGCCTTTTAACCTAATTTAAATAACAATGCACACACAAACGGGATTAGTAACTAATTCAGCAGTTACGTCAATTCACGAGATTAAACCCTCACAACTATTATCAAGTGCAATACCTAACAATTCAATGGATTCACAACGAATGATAGAGCATAGTCCGAATTCGAACAGCACTCAAACATTCAAGTCGAAATCACAATGAATAATAAAGTACAAGCTCAATTTGAGCAGCACTCGGACAATCGTTGGATAGTTATAATCGATCGGACGTTGAATCGTAATAGCGATCGAGTTATTACCCTGATTGCGGCAGCACCTCGTGATCGTGTGTGTGTGTATGGTGAACTGAATTGCTTATAACTCGATGTATACACAGAGATTTTACGTCGTTTTAAGTTCCACAGTTAAGTGCCAATGTCGGCTATTTATAGCCAGAATTTCGCTTCGCTTACGGACCGTATACCCTATTCCTTACGGTCCGTAAGGCTGTCCGGTAGGCTTACGGTCCGTAAGGCTTACCCTTTACGGTCCGTAAGCTAAGCAGTCTAGTTATAGGCTGCCTAGGCTCGGGACTAGCCTTGGTGAATCAACATTTTCAACAAATCAGAGTAAAGCAACGTTTTAATTAGGATAATTATCAACTAGGGTTTACCCCCCTCGAGTTTTAGGGGCCCTGATCCTGATTCCGATCATTCTGAAAATTTTAAGGCTAGTGCAAAATTACTTGGGTGTCTTAAGTAGGGTTTCCTTATTAACTAATTATTGTCCTAATTATTGATTTTAATGGCAGTTGTTACATCCTCCCCACCTTGAGAAAAATCTCGTCCTCGAGATTTACTGAAACAGATGAGGATACTTTCGCTTCATCTCTGATTCCAGTTCCCAAGTATATTCTGGTCCTCTCTTGGATTCCCATTTAACTTTGACCAACACCAGTCGTTTATGTTTGAGAAACTTAATCTTCCGATCTTCTATTTGTAGTGGTTTCTCTACAAACTTCAGCTTTTCATTTACCTCTATATCTTGAAGAGGTACTACCAGGGATTCGTCTGATAGACATTTCTTGAGATTGGATACATGAAACACATCATGTACTCCAACTAGTTCTTCTGGTAGTTGTAAACGATAAGCTACCAGTCCTATTCGTTGGATCACTGGGAATGGTCCCACATATCTGGGGCTCAGTTTTCCTTTCTTACCAAATCGTACTACTCCTTTCCAAGGAGAAACTTTCAAAAGTACTTTGTCTCCGACTCGGAATTCTAATGGCTTACGGCGATTGTCTGCATAACTCTTCTGACGATCTCTAGCAGTCTTCAGTCTTTCCTTGATTTGCGATATCTTGTCAGTAGTTTCTTGCACAATCTCTGGACCTGATAACTGACTTTCTCCTATCTCTGCCCAACAAACGGGAGTTTTGCACTTGCGTCCATACAGTGCTTCGAATGGAGCAGCTTCGATGCTCGAATGGTAACTATTGTTATAGGAGAATTCAATTAATGGTAAATGGCCATCCCAATTACCACCAAAGTCAATTACACATGCTCGGAGCATGTCTTCCAGGGTTTGTATTGTCCTTTCACTTTGTCCGTCTGTTTGAGGATGATATGCAGTACTTAAATTAAGTCGAGTTCCCATTGCTTCTTGGAAACTTGTCCAGAAACGGGAAGTAAAACGACTATCTCTATCCGATACAATGGAGAGTGGGACTCCATGTAAGGATACTACTTCATCTACATACAACTTGGCTAACCTTTCCATGCTAAAGGTTTCCTTCATTGGTAGAAAATGAGCTGATTTGGTTAATCGATCCACAATTACCCAAATGGCATCATTACATTTTCTGGTTCTGGGTAACTTAGTAACAAAATCCATTGTTATGAGTTCCCATTTCCATACAGGCATTTCTAACTGTTGTAGTAGTCCTGAAGGTTTCTGATGTTCGGCTTTAACTTGTGAACATGTTAAACACTTAGATACGTATTCAGCTATATCCTTTTTCATTCCTATCCACCAAAAAATATTTCTTAAATCCTGGTACATCTTATTATTTCCTGGATGTACAGTATACCTAGATTTATGAGATTCTTCTAAAATCTTATTTTTTAATTCTCCTTGCTTAGGTATCCAAACTCGTTTCTTGTGGAATCTCCAAATTCCATCTTTTCCTTGTTCTAATTCTTTTAGGTAACCTTTCATTCCTTCGGCATCGTCCTTGATTGCCGTTTCTTGAACTTCCTTTATTTGTTCCATTAAATCTAATTGTAGATTTAACCTAAGAGCACGGACTCGCTTTTGCTTTTCATGATATTTACGACTTAAGGCGTCTGCGACTACGTTCACTTTTCCTTCGTGATATTGAATATCACAGTCGTAATCACTTAGGATTTCCATCCACCTTCTTTGCCTCATATTTAACTCTTTTTGCCCAAATATATACCTTAAACTCTTATGGTCCGTATAGACAGTAAACTTACTTCCATACAGATAATGTCTCCAAATCTTAAGGGCAAAAATTATGGCTCCTAACTCTAGATCATGAGTTGTATAATTTTCTTCGTGCTTTTTCAATTGCCTAGAGGCATACGCAATTACCTTTTTGCGTTGCATCAACACACATCCATATCCTAATTTTGAAGCATCACAGTATACTTCAAAATCCTTGGTTCCTTCGGGTAAAGCTAAAATTGGAGTATTTGTCAATTTGTGCTTTAGAATCCTAAAAGCTTCCTCTTGTCTAGATCCCCATTCAAACTTAACGGCTTTACAGGTTAGCTTAGTTAAAGGTACAACTATCCTAGAAAAATCTTTAATAAATCGTCTATAATATCCAGCTAAGCCTAGAAAACTTCTAACTTCCATAGCCGTTCGTGGAGCTTTCCATTTCGTGATTGCTTCTATTTTAGCAGGATCTACGTGAATTCCTTCGTGATTCACCATATGACCTAAAAATTGCACTTCTTGTAGCCAGAATTCGCACTTTGAGAATTTGGCATAAAGCTTTTCCTTTCTTAACAAAGTTAAGAGTGCATGCAAGTGCTCACAATGTTCCTCCTGACTTTTAGAATAAATGAGTATATCGTCAATGAAAACGATTACAAATTTATCCAAGTATGGTTTACAGATTCTATTCATCATGTCCATAAATGCAGCTGGAGCATTTGTTAATCCAAAGGGCATGACTGTAAACTCATAATGACCATACCTAGTTCTAAAAGCAGTTTTAGGTATGTCCTCCTCTTACACTTTTAACTGGTGATATCCAGATCTTAAATCTATTTTAGAGAAATATCTAGCTCCTTGCAATTGATCAAAAAGATCATCAATCCTAGGTAATGGGTATCGATTCTTAATTGTAACTTTATTTAATTCCCTATAATCGATACACATTCTCATTGATCCATCTTTCTTTTTCACAAACAACACTGGTGCACCCCAAGGGGATGAACTAGGTTGTATGAATCCTTTGCTTAGTAATTCATCTAATTGCTTTTTCAATTCTAGCATTTCAGTAGGTGCTAATCGATAAGGTGTCTTAGCTATTGGTGCAGTACCTGGAATTAAATGAATTCTAAACTCTACTTCCCTATCAGGTGGTAACCCAGGTAATTCTTCTGGAAAAACATCTGGATATTCTGAAACTATAGGGATGTTCTGGAGTTCCTTACTTTTAGTGTTAATGATTATAGAAATCATATACACCATTTCTTGTTTCCTTGAATAACTAGCCAATTTCATTACTGAAATGAATTTCAGTGGCTTTCGAGGTCTATCCCCTATAATTAGAATTACTTCTCCTGTGGGAGTACGGATTTCTACGGAATTCTTATCACACAGGATTCGGGCATGGTTGGCTATTAACCAATCCATTCCTAATACTACATCAAATCCGGCTAAGTTCATAGGTAACAGGTTTGCAGAAAACTTATGACCTAACAATTCTATTTTTACTTCTTGCAGAACCTTATCTATGTTGACAGAATTTCCATCTGCCGTTTCAACCGAAAAGATTTGCCTCAGGGTATTTAGAGGTAAGTTAAGAACTTGGCAGAATGCAGTATTAATGAAACTTTGGTTTGCACCAGAATCAAATAATACTTTTGCATAGACGTTATGCACTAAGAACATACCCGCTATCACGTCTGGAATGAGTTCGGCTTCTTGAGTGGTCAACTGGAATGCTCGCGCATTTTTCTTAGCAGTTCCATCGGCCGTTTTAGTTTTATTGTCTACTGGTTGGGCTAACTTAGGACATTCAGGTTTGATATGCCCTGTTTCTCCGCAGTTATAACAGATTCTTGTTTTCCTTCTGCAGTCTTCTTCCCGATGTCCTTTCGCCTTGCAGAAGTTGCAAAATATATTGCACTGTCCATAGTGTTTCTTTTTGCAATTTCTACAGAAAGGAGGTGACGAGTATTGCCCGGTTCCTCTTTTCTTGAATTTATTGCTATTATTACCCACACGAAATCCTTGGGTAATTTTCTGAGCCAATTCCTTCTTGCGATCTTCTTCTTTGGTGCGGACTAATTCATCGGTTAAGGTATTCGCTAATTCCACAGCATCGTCAATCGTGCATGGTCTCGCAGCTTTAACGATGTTACGGATTTCTCCAATTAATCCCCACATATAACGGGAAATAAGTACCGGTTCTGGCGAAGCCAGGGAAGGTACCACTCTCGCATATTCGAAGAATGTCGAAGTATATCCTCGGCAGTCTACACCTAACATACGATGACTCAGGAACTTATTTGCCATTTGTTCCTTCTCGTATTCGGGACAGAATTTTCTTTCGACAAGACTCTTAAATTCTTCCCAATTCATCGCATAGGCCACCCTTCTTCCTTTTGCTTGTAGCACCGCGTTCCACCATTCTAGCGCCCCTTCTTTGAACAAGTTTGATGCATACATCACTTGATCTTCTTCAGCACATTTACTTATTGCAATTACTGCCTCGGTTTTCTCTAACCAACGCAGTGTTGCAGTTGCCCCTTCATTACCTGCAAATTCCGTGGGTTTACAGGCAAGAAATTCTTTGTAAGTGCAACCAGGCGTTGCAGCTTTCATTCTTTTAGGGAGTGGAGCCTGTTGCGGATCATGATCGTCATGATTGCCGCCTCTATTTATGCTGTTACTGCCGTTATCTTCCGGAATACGTTTACTCGGAATTAATTGTGGTTCGGCAGGTTTCTGAACAGCAGCCACGATTTCTGGAATAGCATTGGCTATCCCTTGAGCAATGAAGTGTTCAATATCTTGTCTAGTTATATATTGATCTTCCTGATTTTGTTCAGACTGATTTACTTCATTAACTGGTTCACTATTAGCGTTTTCCATCTGCTAATTAGAAATTATTAGTGTCTAATTATTAATATCAAAATTACAGATACATACACAGAAAACACATAGATCAGCATAACATGCAAGCATAGTCAAAATTGTCGATGCCTCGACTTCTGTTTTGTTTTATATATTATACTTGCTTCAATACACACTTTTTATCTTACAGTGTTTTATTGCCCATTTTACAGAATCAGTTTTACTATATTAGTTATAATACAAACAGACTTTTCCAACCCTTCCTATCTTTTGGTCCACTGGCAGTTTCAGTAACGACGCTCCCTCTCGTCGTACTTCCAAGAAATTTGCTCCCCCATTTCCCTGATCCTATTCCCGGTGCCTATCAGTTCTTCACCAAACTGACGTAGCTCAGCTAAATTTTCATAGCTCATTGGCGGATTAGGGACAGGTTCTGGATCAAACTGTGGGAGAAAACTATAGGGACTATTAACTATATTTTGGAATTGCCAGTCATTGGTCCACCATTCCTCCATTTGGCCTAAGGGTCGGGTGTGAACTAGTGGGTCTGGAATAGCTGGTCCTAGGTTTATTGGGAATTGGGCTGTAGCAGGATAAGAGAAGAGATTATCGTTGATAGGCTCTAGAACATCACAATTATCCAGTAGGCGGTCTATTTCGTCCTGGAATGTGGTTTCCTCAGACTGTTTAGAGCTTTCTCTGATCTCTATTCCCTTTTGCTTTAGGTCTATCCCTATTTCTGCTGGCTTGGAACTTTCTCCGGTTTCTATTTCTTTTCCCTTGCGCACACTCACAGGATTTTCTATTTTAGGGAGTCTCCTAGGTTTCCTTCTACGCACTTTTCGCCACCCTACATATCTTCTCTTCTTTTTAGGTTTGGCTTTTTCCAGCGGTGGAGCTTGGAATTCCAGAGGTTCCTCTATGTCAGCAATGTAACCAGTGAAGTTGTGGGAGACTTCAATCGGCACAGGATAGAGGTTGAGGTTCTGAAATGCTTCCGACATCTCATTCATGTTGTACGACATATATGCAAAATGCACAAAATGCTAAGTTAAAACTTTGGAACAAAGCTTAACAAATAAACATTTTTATTGCATACTCATTTGTACAATATACAACAACCAGAACACACTCAGATCCATTTATTTATTTACTGGGAAGTAAATATTTCTAGGTTTAAAGCTTAAAGATTTGCATTTTCTGCTACAGTGGCGAGCAGATACAGATTTGCCCATTTTTCATCTAAGTTATTTTCCTCTGGTGGATTATTATTAATTTCCTGAATTTCTGGGTTAAACCTCACTCTCTAGGTTCGGGGTTTCTTTTTCTCTTGACCTTTTCTAAGGATTGAATTCCTTGTCTCTGGTGTAAGTGGGTTTTCATAATTTGCCTTACGGACAAAGATTCACTCTTCTAAATTGGTGGGAGTTTTGGAGGAAGAGGTTCCCTGTTCTTTAGGTGTACTATCTAATTTGCGATAGATAGCAGAAATCTTTTGTTTACCCATACTGTAATTTTAACAATTAATCAGTTAATAAGCATATATTCACAGAATGACAAATAAAACTTTCGATAAACTTAAATTAATTAGAACAATGAGCTTAATCAGTAAGCTTAAAACAGTGGCTCTGATACCACCTTTTCCTGTCACGGCCCCCGACCCGGTTTGACCCGTTTCAGGAGCTGCGGGACAGGAATCTCGTGGTTTTTAATTTAGGCGACAACGGAAGTCTTTTAAAACAGGATCTCTTAATAATTTAAACTGCTCGTTTCATAATTTAGGGATAAATTCCCGAAATTTACAATAATGTGATTTCTCAGGGAAATCTTTATTTTCAAAACATGTTCATTTATTTATTCACATTGAGCCACTTTTCTAAGCTGGGAGTGCTCCACGGCACTTTTCTTTGCTCATACCAGATCACCTGAAACATGTTTGAAAAAGGTTTTGTCAGCAGGGAAATACTGAGTGAATCATTCATTTTACTGAAAACGACACATTTGTTATAATTTACAGTATTAAGGGGAATTACAATATTTCTGATATCAAACCAACTACCCACAGTACTTGTCACTCGACTACCCATTGGCTATCTCGTTGTCCAATGGTGTCTGTGACTGTGGTCAGATCACCCCTTGGCTAACTCGTTGTCCAAGTGTGACGGGAACTAAGTAATGTATACAAAACCCCACATACCGGCTGTACTTTGGTGATTACATAGACTTAATAACTGTAACTATAACTTTGAAAATAACTTTGGAGTTTTGTAAAACAGTTGATAAAAAGAGAATGACTCACATTGCAGATTTACGAGCAGAGTATAAGCTTTACTGATTAGCCTTTTAACCTAATTTAAATAACAATGCACACACAAACGGGATTAGTAACTAATTCAGCAGTTATGTCAATTCACGAGATTAAACCCTCACAACTATTATCAAGTGCAATACTTAACAATTCAATGGATTCACAACGAATGACAGAGCATAGTCCGAATTCGAACAACACTCAAACATTCAAGTCGAAATCACAATGAATAATAAAGTACAAGCTCAATTTGAGCAGCACTCGGACAATCGTTGGATAGTTATAATCGATCGGACGTTGAATCGTAATAGCGATCGAGTTATTACCCTGATTGCGGCAGCACCTCGTGATCGTGTGTGTGTGTATGGTGAACTGAATTGCTTATAACTCGACGTATACACAGAGATTTTATGTCGTTTTAAGTTCCACAGTTAAGTGCCAATGTCGGCTATTTATAGCCAGAATTTCGCTTCGCTTACGGACCGTATGCCCTATTCCTTACGGTCCGTAAGGCTGTCCGGTAGGCTTACGGTCCGTAAGGCTTACCCTTTACGGTCCGTAAGCTAAGCAGTCTAGTTATAGGCTGCCTAGGCTCGGGACTAGCCTTGGTGAATCAACATTTTCAACAAATCAGAGTAAAGCAACGTTTTAATTAGGATAATTATCAACTAGGGTTTACCCCCTTCGAGTTTTAGGGGCCCTGATCCTGATTCCAATCATTCTGAAAATTTTAAGGCTAGTGCAAAATTACTTGGGTGTCTTAAGTAGGGTTTCCTTATTAACTAATTATTGTCCTAATTATTGATTTTAATGGCTTACACTGTGACATCTAAGACTTCATCATTTGCAAGTCGTACATTACCAAAATCCCCAATTTTAAGATTCTGTAGTGCTTCACTGCTGTGGGTAGCGTGAAATGAAGCACCCGAATCCATAACCCAGGAATCAACACTGCTCTCCGCACTACAAATCAAAGCTTCATCATCTGAATAGTCTACTGCTGTGTTAACTTCTTTATTTTCATTTGGACATTGATTCCTAAAATGTCCAACCTCTTTACAGTTCCAACAGGTTACATCATTTCGAGCCCTAGACTGGCTCCTTTTGCTGTTCTTGCTGCCGCTACCTCTGTTACTCTTTCTTCCTCTACCAACATGCATTTATTCACCCGATGACCCACATGAATTTCTTCTTCTGACGTCTTCGCCCAGAATAAGATCTCGCATCTTCGCAAACGTGAACTTACTCGTATCTGAAGAGCTCGAAACAACGGTTATGGTTCCGGACCAACTATCGGGTAATGAGGACAATAACAATAGGGCTTGGACCTCATCATCAAACTTGATGTTCACAGACACCAAACGAGACAAGTCTATAATCTGGTAAAACAACCTAAGATCTGGGAATAATGAAAAGTCTATAAAATTAGCTGCCAGTTGACTCGCTCAAAACATAAACAAAAGTTACTAATTAGCCATGTTTACTAGATTTCTCTTGTTCCACATCTCTGATCCTTATCCCCAGTGCCCACGTTTACATTGACACTGCGTTGTTTTGTTTTATTCTTTCCATCTTCCAGTGTTTCTGCATCACCCCACGTTACCCATATTAAGCTTGCATGGTGGACAAGAAAGTTTGAGCAAATCTTTGTTTTTTACATTACTGTACTTGGTTTTACTTAGGAGACCGCCAATCTTGAACTTGGATCTATCATCTAATTACAAACCACCGGTGTCTGGAACTGTGTGACATATGTAATCTTTTTTAATCACCAGTCAATTATTAATGGCTCAAACTATTGGCACACCAAAGGTGCCTATTTTAACACTTTAGAGTTTATATATGCCGCGTATAGACCAATATAGTGAATAAGGTTGCATAAAAATCAGTGTCTGACTGAGTTTAGTTCTGGTATGGCTGCTCCTATACGCTGCGTATAGGACTATAAGCATCGTATATAAAGGGTCAAAAAGACAATATTGTCTAAATGTTTCTAAAAAAAGACCACCCTTTATATATGCTGCGTATAGGCCTATACGCGAAGTATATAAAGGGTCAAAAAGATAATTTTACCCCTAGTTTGGGCTGCGTATAACCCCCAATCCAAGGGTAAAATGGTATTTTTACCAAACTTGCCCCACATATACGCCACATACAGGGCTCTACACGACGTATAGTAAAAAAGACCATTTTACCCCTGAATTGGGGGCTGTACGCAGCCCAAACCAGGGGTAAACTTGTATTTTTGACCATTTATATACGCTGCGTATAGACCTATACACGTATATAAAGATTTTTTAGAAATATTTATACAATATTAATCGTTTTTGTAAAGTTTTATAAATTTTTTTTCTATTTTAAATAAATAAAAAAGTAGGCATTTCTTACAAACTTTTTTATACAACATTAATCATTTTTATACAATAAATATCGTATCGTATCGTATCATATCGTATAGGTGTAGTATAGGTCACGTATTGGCCTCATATAAGTCTATAAGTGTGATATCATATTGTATAGTGTATTGTATGTCCCGTATAGGTGTAGTATCGTATAGTATAAGTCCCGTATAAGCCTCGTATAGAACTATAGATGTAGTATCGTAGGCATATACAACACCTATAAGGGACCTATACGAGACTTATACAACACTATACGATACGATACTATACTATACGATACGATATAACACTCGTATAGGCCTATAGGTGTAGTACAGGTCTCATATAGTACTACAGGAGTGGTTTAGGTCCCGTGTAGGCATATAGGCATATACAAGACCTATAGGGAACCTATATGAGACTTATATAATATACTATACGAAAGGCCTATAGGTATAGTATAGGTCTCGTATAGTACAATAGGTGTGGTTTAGGTCCCGTGTAGGCCTATAGGCAAATACAAGACATATAGGGAACCTATAAGAAACTTATAATATACACTATATGATACGATACAATGCAATACGATACGACACTATAGGATACCATACAACACCCGTATAAGCCTATAGGTGTAGTATAGGTCCCTTATAGGCCTATAGGTGTGATTTAGGTCCCGTATAGGCCTATAGGCACATACAAAACCTATAGGGAAACTATACGAGACTTATACTATACAATGTACGATATAATACTATACGATACAATATAATAGTATAGGATACCATACAACACTCGTATATGCCTACAGGCATATACAAGACCTATAAGGGACTTATACGAGACATATACTACACTATACGAGATTTATACGAGACTTATACTATACGATACGATACTTAAAAATGCTTTTAAAGTACTTATTAAAGAAGTTTGCTAAATCGAGAAATAATGAATAAAATTGTTTTCTAAAAAAATACACCCTTTCTATACGCTGCATATAGCCCTATACGCGGTGTATTTAAAGGGTCAAAAAGAGAATTTTACCACAGGTTTGGGGTTAAAAAAACTACCCTTTATATACGATGCGTATAGGCCTATACGCAACGTATATAAAGGGTCAAAAAGACAATTTTACCCCTAGTTTGCGATGCGTATAGCCTGCTATCCAGGGGTAAAATGGTCTATTTTACTATACGCCGTGTATAGCCCTGTATGTGGCTATATATGGGGCAAGTTTGGTTAAAAGACCTTTTTACCCTTGGATTCGGGGCTATACGCAGCCCAAACCAGGGGTAAAATTATCTTTTTGACCCTTTATATACCCCGCGTATAGGCCTATACGTTGTATATATAAAGGGTAGTTTTTTTAGAAACATTTATGCATTATTAATCGTAGTAGCAAAGTTTTATTAAAAAAAATAAGTTTTCTATTTTAAATAAATACAAAAGTAAGTATGTCTTACAAACTTTTTTATACAACATTAATCATTTTTATACGATAAATAGCGTATCGTATAGGTGTAGTATAGGTCACGTATTGACCTCGTATAAGCCTATAAATCTCGTATAGGCCTACGGATGTAGTATCGTTTCGTATAATTTAGTATAAGTTTCGTATTAGTCCCCTATAGATCTTGTATATGCCTATAAGCTTATACATGTGTTGGATGGTATCCTATAGTATCGTATCGTATTGCATTGCATTGTGTCGTATAGTATCATATCGTATAGTGTATAGTACAGTACAGTACAACACAGCACAGCACAGCACAACACAGCACAGCACAGCACATCACAGCACAACATAGCACAGCACAGCACAACAAAGCATAGGATAGGATAGTATGGTAAGGTATGGTATGGTATGGTATGGTATGGTATGGTATGGTATGGTATGGTATGGTATGGTATGGTATGGTATGGTATGGTATGGTATGGTATGGTATGGTATCTTATGGTATCGTATGGTATAGTATGGTATAGTATGGTATAGTATGGTATAGTATGGTATAGTATGGTATAGTATGGTATAGTATGGTATAGTATGGTATAGTATGGTATAGTATGGTATAGTATGGTATAGTATAGTATAGTATAGTATAGTATAGTATAGTATAGTATAGTATAGTATAGTATAGTATAGGTCTATACGGGACCTAAACTACACATATACGAGACCTATAAAGCCTATACGGGACATAAACTACATATATAGTCCTATACGGGACCTAAACTACACATATAGTTCTATACCAGAAGTATACTACACACTATAGGCCTACGTGGGACTTATACTACATCCATAGGCCTATACGAGACCTATAAGCCTATACGGGACCTATGCAAGACTTGTACGATACCATATGATACGATACTACACCTATAGGCCTATACGAGACGATACTACACATATACGCCTATACATGACTTATTCTACACTATACCAAACGATACATACGATACGATACAATATTATATTAAACGTACGGGCCTATAGGAGATTTATACTACACTATAAGATACGATACTACATCCATAGACCTATACGAGACCTATATTATATTATATTATACAATAGAATACTTAACAATGTTTTTTTACTAAACTATATGATACAATACGATAGGATACAATATTATATTACACGTATAGGCCTATACGAGATTTATATTACACTATATGATACGATACTACATCCATAGGCCTATACGAGACATAAATTATACTATACGATAGAATACTTGACAATGTTTTTTATTTATCTATTTTTAAAAATTACTTATTATAAAAGTTTGTTAAAACAATAAATAATGTATAACAATTTTTCTTAAAAAAACTACCATTTATATACGCTGAGTATAGGCCTATACGCGGTGTATATAAAGGGAAAAAATTCCCACATCATTATCAAAGATTCTCTTGGAAACTGAAAAGGGTAGCAATACGCCGCGTATCAGATAGGCATTTTGGTGTGCAAATATGTACTTATTAATTCTCTATAGACATCCAAGGAAATTGTACGTATTATATTCTTTTCTCGTAGCAGCTTTGCGCGACCTCTAACAGAAGTGGATAACTGTCTTTGTAATAACCAAACCTTCCACACTACACCTCAAATAGCACTACCCCAAAGGATTAGAGGTGAGATTCTTTTCTCATCCATAACCAAAGCATTAAGCAACGCCTCAGTCAATGAGTCATAGCATATGATGCATATGCATATCATCTTTATTTCATTGCACAACCCATAAGCTTGATCCATTAGTAAGTCCTACTTTCTCATAATAGCTCAATTGTAGTCTCTGTCCAACTAGTCACCAACGTATATATAATGGTGCAGTAACATATAACATTTAGAATTAAAAAAATGACAGTGAAAATACCTTGTATAGAAGCTAAATCATAAATTGGACAACTTAAATAAAGTAGGATATTAATCATTCAACTATATAAACAGAGCTGACGAAATTATGAACAAAGGGATGTCGTTGTAGCTGACATTAATCAAGTACATCGCTAATATTAACTTTTAGTTTAAAGACAAACTCTAGCTAATAAAATAATAACTAAAACTATTACCACATTAAGCATCTTCATCTGAATGCAGCAGCATGTCGACCACCTGGATCAGGGTTGCTCAAGTCCTATAACATATAAGCTACATGGATCAATGTTGTATTGAGGTTACCAAACACTAGGGAGATACTGCCAACTTGGTTAAGATGTTCATCTCTTCATCCAAATATGAACCATTTCACAATAAGTGAATAGGAGTGCAATCGACTAATCAACACTATCAACTAACTAAGTTTGTGAGGTGTGGAAGCAATCATTAACGAAGTAGAAGGGTTTAGTTATAACACATATTGGACGTATTATATATTTGTGACATCTATGAGTCATAGTTAGGGCCAATATGTTTTTTTATCATTTTTGTCTGGTGAACAAAAAATTACCATTCAACATAGATGGACAAAAAGTGGATCTTTTCCAAACGATAATTCAAGCTGCTGTTGAAATCCAGAAAATCCAACCTCAAACAAAAGCATATGTGAATTTAATAAGCAGACCCAACATGAATCGGTATTGAATGGAATAGTAAATCGGAAAACAATAAAAACTTGGCTAAGCACCCAAATTTTATTAAGAGTTAATTGCTCGGATGGTCCCTGGGGTTTCACGTTTTTACACGTTTAGTCCCCACCTTTCGGAAATAGCAGGTATGCTCCCTATGGTTTGTCATTTCGTCGCTCGGATAATCCCCTGACATTTACTCAGGGGACTATCCAAGTAACAAAATGACGAACCATAGGGAGCATACTTGTTATTTCCAAACTAACTGACAACTACTCGGGGGACTATCCGAGTAACAAAATAACAAACCATAGGGAGCATACCTGCTATTTTCAATAGGTGAGGACTAAACGTGAAAAATGTGAAACCACAGGGACCATCCGAGCAATTAGCTCTTTTATTAATGTCAAGCAACTATCACAAAACTTGACTTCATCCAATCCCTAATACCCAAAGCATGGTATTTATAATCTAAACACATCTATTAGATTATAACTAGGATTGCTAAAAATCTATTTATTTTAGGACATGATAATTATAACTATAATTATCCACTCCTTAATAAGTTTCCTTGCCTTGCACGCAAAGGAACCTTTAATTCAGAATTTCCAACAATCACCCCGGGAATTTCGAAATCGTATCTGACAAGTCTTCAACTCCAAGCTTTTCAGTCATCTCCTTAAACTTGATCTTCCCAAAAGCCTTCGTCAAAATATCCGCCTTTTGATCAATGCCACTAACATGCTCGACCATGATATCCACACCATCAACACATTCCCGAATGTAGTGAAACCGATATTGAATGTGTTTGCTTCTTCCATGGAAACTGGGTACCTCACGAGAGCTATTGCCGATGTATTATCAACATGTAACCCTGCCGCTTGAATTTTCTTGTCAAGTAATTCACCAATTAATTATTTTAGCTAAACCGCCTGACACGCGGCTGCACTAGCCGCCATATACTCCACCTAACATGATGATAAAGCAACTGTACTTTGCTTTTGAGAACACCTAGTAATTGGGGAAGACCCAAAAAACACGTGTCTTGTAGTACTTCTTCCATCACCCGGATCTATGTTGTGACTACTATTGCTGTAACCGACCAACATATTTTCTCCTCGACTGTAAGTAATGCCATAACTAAAAGTACCTTTTAATTGGGGAAGACCCAAAATAAAACACGTGTCCTGTAGTACTTCTTCCATCATCCGGATCTATTTTGTGACTACTATCGCTGTAACCGACTAACATATTTTCTCCTCGACTGTAGGTAATGCCATAACTAAAAGTACCTTTTAAACACTTTGGGTGCAACATGATTAACAAGTAGAAGCTTGCAAAACCGTGAGTATACTCAATCCCATTTTTACTTTTAAACACTTTGGGTGCAACATGTATTCTATACAAAAACACATAACACTTGAAACTTATTTTAATCACACTCTATCCACGTTTAAACATGAAACAATTTGATGCTTATTAATCTCATAAGCTATGTAAACTTTTGTGTCTGTTTATGCTCATTAACTTTGCTAGCCTACCTTAACAATTATAACGCTATAGGATTAACGCACCGCCCATTAGTCTTGCGGTATTGTTAAGTCAAACATGTTAACCTCCCATTAGTCTCAGGGAAAGGCAATTTGCGTTGTAAACTCGGGTTTGAACATATAGCTTACACCGTTTCAGCGTATTAGTAACTTCTATCTATTCTATTCATGTTGGATATGAGCACGTTAAACATTTTATCCTATTTTATGCTATGTATCAAACTTGTATACTCGCCAACTTTTTGTTCATCATATTTTAATACATGTTGCAGGTTGATAGACGAGATGGTGCTAGTGAAGAAACGAGATTTAGGTGGACTTAGAAACACACCTAGAATAAAATATTATTTAATGTTATGTTTGAAACAATTTTGTTCATGTTTGAATCTTGTATGACATTTTAGCATTTTATGAAATTTAATTTGAATTATATTGTCACATACTGTTATGACGCTTTAAGCGACTTTTTGTCTCATCCCAATGTTTCCACCATCGGTTGGGGTGTGACATTTATAAAATGTATTATTATATTTATGTGCCTAAAATTTGATAAAGCTTCTGAGCACAAGTATTTATAAATGGTAACGTGTATTAACTAGTTTTGACACTAGTCTAACATCCTTAGTACCATTTGTGTATATAAGGATCCACTTAATAGCCTCCCAATGCCTTTTCCTAGATTTGAAAAGTACTTGTTAACCACACTAAGATAGCTTTTATTTGGCCTTACACACACCATTAGACACATGAGACTTCCAATTGCATCAACATTTACCACTACATCAACTTTAGAATTTGTTTATAGAATTGAAACTAATTAAAGTACTACAAAAGAAACTGAAGGTACAACTATGAAAGACGTTAAAATTAACTGCATTAAACATGCTTGAATAAAAGTGGAATAAAGTTGCAGGTAGCGAGGACGTGGGTGTTTGTAGCATCATGGCTGCATGGTTGCTTCTTGTATCGGAACACTGTTGACCCATATTATCCACACATCTCTTGTTGATGTTGGCTATTTTGACTTTTTTGATCGAAGTCAACGTTAACTTTGTACAAAAGTAAAATTTGACTTCTTTTGCAGAATTTATGTTCAGCATGTCTTCCTTATCTTGATTTTTTTTTTGAACGGCGAAACTTCTATATATATATATATAGAACCCAGCAAGGAGCTGAAACAAAACAAACAACGGAAAACAAGACAAAACAGAAAGGAAACCAACTACACTATCTCGGCTACATCAAAATTGGACCATTTATCCCAGCCAATCGATATACCCTTCCTTCTATGGCACATCCATAGAAATGTTTCCTCCTTAATACTCTCAACAGATCTTTTGACCGGGATGAAGTCGTCATCGAACGTCTTCTTGTTGCGGGCCATCCAGATTCTCCAAATAGTAGCCAACATCACCAAATGAATAATTTTTCTCCACTTCCTTGAACCCGGGCTATTAGAGATGGCATCGACTAATCCATTTAAGGAAGTTACTGACGTTGGGAAGGGAATTCTCATCCACACGAACACATTCCACCAAATGCATCTAGCAAAGAGGCATGAAGCGAAAATATGATCTACGTCTTCCCGAATAAAACCGCATCGATCACACAAATGATTTTGGATGCTAATACCTCTGTCGATTAACCCGCTTTTGGACGCGACTTTACCCAAAATAGCTCGCCAAGCCAGAAAATTTACTTTCAGAGTCGCCCAATTATTCCAGAAGAAAGGCCTCCCGTTATCCGTAACCTCTTCTCCATTTGCTAATAGTTTTCTTAGAGCCTTAACTGAGAACTGAGCATCTTCCTCGTTATCGAAAACCCAACGATCCCGAGCATCCGAAATTGAAACTTGTTGCAGTAAAGCCATGATAGAACCGGCTTGAAGCCACTCGATATTCGAAGCTGGAGACCTTATCCAGTCCCACGCCCATTGACACATGTTTGACTGGCCTGACCGACCCGCTATATACTCCGAAACTGATCCTTCTTTCTTTTTAGCCAATCGGAATATGTCGGGAAACCGATCTTTAAAAGGAACCTGTCCCAACCAAATATCCTTCCAAAAGCTTACACTCGACCCGTTACCCACAGTAACTTTTAATTTACCTGCGATCCCGATTCCACCTTTAGCGAGAATATCATCCATCATACCAATATCCTTCCATGAACCGGGAATGGATTTGTTGACCGGAATGATTTTTTTGTTGGATTTAGTACCGTGAATAGAGTAAATGACTCTAGCCCACAGTTGGTCCGGAAACTCTCTAATCCGCCACCACCATTTCACAAGCATTGCATGGTTAAACTCTTTGATTCTGCCTATACCCAAGCCTCCTCTGTCTTTAGCTCTAGTAAGTTTATCCCACTTTACCCATCTCATCTTATGTCTTTCTCCGTTCTTCCCCCATATAAAGTCCCTTCGAATTTTTTCCAACTTTTTCAATACTGACGCGGGAGCCTTGAAGATCGACAGGAAATAGGACGGAAGGCTGCCCAAGACGGATTTGGCTAAGGTCACTCTACCTGCAAAGGATAGCGACTTGGCCTTCCACGTTGCTAGCTTCTTTTCAAATCTTTCAATCACTGGCTGCCATTTACTAATTCTTTTCATATTAGTGCCAATTGGGACTCCGAGGTAATCGAAGGGGAGGTTTCCTCTTTGACAGTTGAATAAAGCCGCCAATCTTTCCACCTCGGGATTGTCCACACCGAGACCTATGAGATTGCATTTTTTGGCGTTGACATTAAGTCCCGTAACCAAGCTAAGACATCTCAATAATCGACTCAGGGCCATCACATTCTCTTCACTCCATTCTCCTACAAAAAGAACGTCGTCGGCGTAGCATAAGTGAGATATACTAGGCCCGTCGTTAGGCAACTTGATCCCTTTAAACAGCCCGTGATCCACCGCTCTGTTAACAAACATAGAGAGAACCTCCATAGCCAGAATGAACAAAAACGGAGATAAGGGATCCCCCTGACGAAGACCCCTCTTATATGCGAACTCTCCAGTTGGAGAACCATTAATAAGAACCGATCCTTTCCCCGACTTTAAGCATCCCTCCACCCATTTGATCCATAAATCCGGAAACTGCATATATTCCATCGTTTTGAACAGGAATTTCCAATTGAGAGAATCATATGCTTTGTGAAAATCGACTTTGAAAATTAAAAGTTGTTTCTTCTTCTTCTTGGCCCACGAGACTATCTCATTAATAATTAGAGCATTATCAAGGATGTTACGATTCCCAACGAAAGCCGCTTGACACGGAGAAATAAGGGAATCGATAACCAGCTTTATCTGGTTAGCCAATATCTTAGTAACAATTTTATAGACAGAACCGACTAAAGTGATTGGCCTGTACTGAGCGAGGACCTGAGGGTCAGCCGTCTTAGCGATCAGAGTAATGAAAGTTGCATTGCAACCCACACTAAACTGTCCCGAGCTGTGAAAATCCAACAACATTTTTTCCACTAAAGGCTTGATGACATAGCAGTAGCTTTTATAGAATTTCAACGAGAATCCATCCGGACCTGGTGCTTTGCTGCCGTGACACGCCTTGATAGCCCTCCAAATTTCATCCGAATTAAAACTGGTTACCAACGAATCCAATTCAGGTTTCGACAGTCTTGGCAGGCCCAGGTTCTCAAACTGAGGTCTCCTCCTCATCGGTTCATTAAAAAGACTCCTGAACCACTTTTTAACTTCATCTTTCATAGTTTCAGGATCCCGCACCCGCAACCCATTAAAGTTCAGCTCCTGGATTCTGTTTTTGGCGATATTAATTTTGATTGCCCGATGAAAAAATCCTGAATTTTCGTCGCCGTGTTTGACCCACTTAATACGAGATTTTTGCTGGAGGTCCTTACATCTCTCATGTTCCAGCGCCTTAAGCTTAACCCGAAGAACAGCCCGAGGTTCCAGTTCCCCTTTGGACAAAATCATTGTCTCCGCTTTATATTCCAATTCCTCGATTCCTCTGGCTAAAGACTCATATTCCTTTTCTTCCTCCGCTCTCACCGACTTCCTCCATTTTTTAATGTCCTTTTTAATCAAACGCAGAACCTTACAAAGGGCAAGGTCGCCTGCAACATTTTGATCCACTCCTGCCACCTGATGAGCAACTATATGGTTTACCTCCTCCAATCCAATCCACCTGTTGAACATCTTGAATGGAATTGGCCCAAAATCCACGCTGGTACATCCCAAGAAAAGCGGACGGTGGTCAGAAAGCCCACCGCGAAGCACTCTCAAACTGGCCGACGGCCATCTGGATAAGAAGGAATCGCAGACCAAGAAGTGATCTATCTTGCTTAATTTGGTCCCATTATCGGAAATATATGTGAACAAACCACCCTGCATATTATACTCCAGAAGGCCTGCCCTTAGAATAATAACGGAATCAACCGAAAAGATAGAAGGGTCCCAGACAGAGAAAACTCCACCAGATCTTCCCTCGGCATCAAGACACGCACTCTGCATCTCGTCTCTATCCCAAAATTGACTCAATTGAAAATCCGAAAGACCAGCTTGATGAGATTCTTGAATAGCCAGAAACGAGAACTTGATCTCCTTTTTTAATCTTCTAACCCACGCAGCCTTCTCCGGCTCCGAAATCCCCCTAATATTAAGTGACATAAAATTCATGGGTCCTTCTTGCCTCCATATCCCCTTTCACCAACTTCTTCACCTGATTCTCGAAGTTGTTCAATTGTAATCCCAGTTCGGCCCCAAATTTAATCGTCTCACTGACCTCGCGATCGAATATCATCTCTCTTGGTACGTCGCCCCCATCAAAATCATTCTGCTCAGTAACCTCTACCGCGTCACCAATCTTCTTCCCTTTATCGCACACATCCTTCGATCTCATCTCCTCAGCCTCTTGTCTGAATAGCTCCTCTAAATTGAAAGGATCAGAACCGAGAGGATTTCCTGAAGGTTCTGGAATATTAGGGTCCAAGACTTCATTAAGGTCTGGAGTTACAAAGCATTGGGCTGTATCCACTGGGCCATTCACAAAATTGTTCCTTTTGGGCCTATTGGTAATAAATTTAGATGCCTGATGGTCCATTAGGGGGGTGGGTCCAGTTAGATTAGGGGAAGACAAACCATTGTCTGGCAATGAAACGTCATCACTGAAAGGAGTATGGCCCACCCCAGCCGCCTTCCTTGGAACCTGGAGATTACCTTTGTTTGTGGGACTCGATGACCTTGCATGGGAAAACCCCATGCACACCTCCTCATCTTCCAACCTTTCATCGCCAACTACATCCTGACTATTCGACTTCGCCGGGGATTCACAACCGGAATCACATTTGGCCGGAGAAAGATTAACAGGTCCGAGGAAGGCTGGAGTCCACTCCTCGTTGAATTCGTAAACCCAAAACTTGAAAACTTGATTCTTTCACGACACGTCAAAAGAGAGCTCCACTTTCTTACCGAAGTTCACGAGGATGGCCATCCTGTCCTCCGATAGGGTTCCATCTTTGATATCGGCCGTTGACTTGCTGATCAACTTCCCACATCTTTCCCCGATTCGGTTGAAAACATGTCTGTCCCAAAGATTTAACGGAACCCCGATAACCCGGATCCAAGCTACCCGATCATAAACCGGAGCAACGCCCTCCCACATGTACAATCTAGCAAACCACTGCGTCCAGAAATCATAATTCTTCCTGAGAAACTCATCGGCTTCCTTAACAGAGGGGAACGTTAGCAGGATTTTTAACCCACCCAAATACCGAACCACCGCCCCAACCAGACATTCATCTTGAAGAATATCCCCCATATTTTCCATCACCGCCATATCCTTAACCTCCCCTATTAAAGACTTAAACTCCCACTGCTTCTTTGCTTCAGTCTCCATCGGAGGGAGGTCAATTCTCTGACTACAAACAGTACCCCACGGATTTAATGGATCTCTACCTCCACCTTTGTTGCCCCAAGGGTTTGAGGGGTCCCTCAGAACCTCTCTATTTTTCAAGCTAACATCAACCGGACGAGAACCTTGCATGACTGCATGATTAGGAAGAGGACCCAATCTAGAAAAAACAGACCTGTGATCCTCCGACGCTTTCGTCTTGCTGCCGTCTCTAAAGAATCTTGCCAGAGAGACATCCAGCACCGCCCCATCAATCCTTACTTCACTAATGATCTTCATCCATTCTTGGGGGTCCGAGATGTCGGAAAACCTGACAAACCCGAACTTGCTGCCTCTACCGTCCTTTTTCTTTGGAATGAAGGCATCAGTAAGGTTATCAAAATGTTCAAAAGCCCTCCATAATCTAGCCTTGGTACAATCCTCCGGGAGATTGGCTACAAAGAAGGAAGTATCCAATCTAATTCTGGCCTCCCTTTCAGCGAACCATTTTTCTCTTCTCTTATCATTCTTACTCAAAACCGTATTCCATTCCTGATCTTTCCTGCCTTTAGCATGATTCAAATAGCGTTGTTCCTCTTCCTTTCTCTTCCTTAGTTGTTGCATCTCGACGGGGTCTTGTCGAAACGCGAAACGGTTCTTCCCCATGAAACCCAACCCGATTCCAAGACCCGGAAAGCAAGGCTTTAAAAGGTTAATCGGATTCGTAACAATCAAGCTTAGCTATATTGATAGCCGCGATCGATACAGACCGACTAAGCAATCAAGACCTGAAACCTGGCCCGGAATAACAGAGAAACCCGAAAATAAACAGCAAATACCGACCTTCTCAGCACCTGCTAATAATCTCGTTACGAACGAAAGGAACCGTTCGATCACCGGCTGTTATACAGGATAGAACAAGGACCGGAATGCTTGCACTGTGTGTGTGAAAGTGATTTTAGCACAAGTTGAGAATAGGAAAGATTATGACATGAGTGACACATCTTCCTTATCTTGATGGTTGCTGTTATCAATTTTGTCTCCTCTCAACCCGACAAAGTAGTTACAAACTGAATCGATAACATCCCGTCCATCATCACGTATCATAACCACCTCATAAACAAACAAGCGACTCATTGATTGACAACAAGGCAAGTGTCACACAAATTGCCATAATAGGCAATCAGATTAAAAATCATTAAGTCATAATCCAAACTTCACTTTCTGCTAGCCTGTTGGTTTAGGCCCAAGATCAAACACTCACACACGTACAACACAATTATAAACAAAGAACTTTGTTGGTTAAAAATAAAAGTATACCATTGAAAAGGCTAAAAACTAGGTTTATTATTAGGCTAAATTGCACTTTTCGTCCTTTATGTTTCAGGGTTTCTGTAGTCGTTGTCCTTTAAGTTTAAAAATTACATTGTTTGTCATTTATGTTTGCAACCTATAACGGGCGGTGTCCTTTCTCATAAACCCAGTTATATTTAATGTTAAAACCCCTTGTCTCTCTCAACTTCAAACATGAGGGACCTTGTATATAGATGTGTTAATTATGGAGATGATGTTTGTCGCGAAAGAAACGGACCGAAAAGGCGTAGAAGTGGGGTTCCGGAGTTGCCGGAATCCGGCGAAATTGCCGGCCAGATAAACATAGAAGATGGCGGCTGATGCTTTTGTTTTGTTTTTGAATGTTTCACTTTTTTACATAAGGTCCCTCATGTTTGAAGTTGAGAGAGACAAGGGCTTTTTACATTAAAATATAACTGGGTTTATGAGAAAGGGCACCGCCCATTATAGGTTGCAAACATAAAGGACATAGAGTGTAATTTTTAAACTTAAAGGATAGCGTCTGCAGAAACCCTGAAACATAAAGGACGAAAAGTACAATTTAGCCTTTATTATTATAATGAAAGGAACATGACCTTTTATAGCCTACAAAGACCCAACAGATATAAACAAAAGCTCCTACTTACTTGCACTACATGATTCCACTACTTTGACTCAACTAAAACACTAACTTAGTGCATGACTCAATCAAAACAAGTGACAAAATTCACATTCTAATGACTCGTTAAACTTAACACCAACCGTAAACTGACCTGTCAAGATTAAACCCAACATAGCCCTTTGTTGACCATCAAAATTAACCATATCAATGATAAAATTTATAAGTGTTCCACTTCATGTGATCCAACTGCCATTGATTTTGACATTCAAATAATGGTTGACCAACATTGACTCCCATCTTAACATGTAGAAACATCCAGAGAATAGATAGAAGCCATTTTATCAAATGAACCCTTTCTACTTGCCAATGTAAAGGCCCCATTATAAAGTTGGCTGTGAACAAGAACCCATTTTGATTGGATCAATCTGTTGACCTTTTTTCCTCAAGATCACAACTTTGACACATTAAGACTAAGCCCAAATGCTGACTTTGACTTTCTTTGATTTTTTCCCCAGAAAAACATTATTTGCGGCCCTATTAATCAACAACAAAATATGGTTAATCACAGTCATTATGCTACTTTGACCAATTTGACCTTTATCAAAATTTGGACATATTTTCTCCACAAAATAATGAGTTGCAGGCTGTCAAGACTATCCCAATTGCCATTATTATACTGAAGGGTATGGAGAGCCTCATCCCCAAGGGGATGTGCCGCCACGTAGGCGCCACATAGGCTCGGCTTGGAGGGGATGGACCTAGGGGGGTGGGGAATGAGCCCCTTTATATATATATATACGTATGTACGTATAGGTATATGTGAGAGAAGGAGAGAGGAGAAAGGCACGGCACATCCGGCTGTGGGAAGCCGAAGTTGCCGAGCCGACCCTATGGGGGGCGGTGTGGGGGACCGGCGCCGGTCCTAGCCGGGCCTCAGCCGGCCCCCATACCCTTCAGTCTTATCCCAAAATTTGTTCAATAATACCCGATTCAAAATAAAAAGCGCCCATCCAAGAACACCTAACATAATGCAAATGAGTCAACTGCAAATAATATTGGCACCAACTGCCACCTGCATCATCCAACTCTAGATAATATTGGCCATTATACGGTACACCTCTCTTATCTTCATCCCAATCCTGAATCCTAATATCCCACATAACCCAAAAATTCGACATAATTTGTAGTTTTAAAAAGAAGTAGAAGAATAACTTTTAGGAATTTATAAAATCCAAGATATAATATAAGTGATATAGTGGGTGTATTTGATTTTAAAGCATTAAAAAGTGAGTTTCAAAACGTATTGAAAAACAAACTGAATTTATAAAATCTTATAAAAAAATGTTTGTGCACCTGTATGGATTTTTATAAAATATGCTCAATTCGATGCTCCCAAACATAGAGTTTTAAGTTTTTATAACAACAAATATAGAGCATCTAGTTGAATATTTAGTATGCATATATGAAAAGTAGTATAAAATATATTATTTACAAGTATATTAAAGTCGATAAATAAATAAGAAATTGAGCATACTTGGTTGGTTCATCATTCTCACATCCCTTTTTTTTTGTTTTAGTTATTCCACAACACATTGTTACCCTCCTTCCTCAACCACCCTAAATCACTACAAGAACCACTGTGATCTTGACTTCTTACGAAAGAGTGAAGTAAAAAAGATGGAAAATGTGCCTATCCACTGAAAACTCCGTATTCACCGTGAAAAATGGTCTCTTTTCCATGTCTTTTTATTGGCACTCATCCTATGAAATTTATGCCCACATGTCTTCATTTGATTTAATACATAATTAAGTCACATTTGCGCACAACTAATTGGTACGTATGAACTATATAGATTAACGAAAACCTTCTAAGGCATTATGTATTATGAATTACCATATGTATGTGTGTAGAATGAGTACAATAAAGAGAAAAACAATGAAATTATGTATCCTATTTATAATCAACCGTAATTAGTATATTTTATCTAATAAGCTTTAACATAGTTGAAAAAAAACCTACTAATCTATCAATATGTTATAATTTTCAACTCTAGACACAAAGTTAGGATATATAGGGAGAGGGAGCAAAATAAAACAATGTGCAGAAACGGTCAACGAATGCCGCATATCAAATAAAAAACATGCTAAACTTCTTCTTCTTCTTCTTCTCGAATGAGGGCCAAACGTGACTTGTTTGCCATCTCCACCTTCTTCAACTCCTCCTTGAGCTTTTTTATTTGATGCTCTCCGAGTGTCACCTCCTGTTTCAGGTGGTCTAGAACCCTCTGCTTGCTTCCCGGAGGGATAATTGTGGCTTTGCGAATTGTGGGAGAAACAAGATCTTGCTCTGTGTGTTTAGATAGCTCTGGATCTTGAACTTGCTTTCCAGTTTGAGAATGTTTGATGGACAGCTGTTGTATGTCCCCAACTGTTTCAATTGGAGTGTCATAATCTGGTCCCCTACATCCTTCTTCATCTTTTTCCATGGACTGTACCTAGAAAGCATGCGTAAATCTGACATGATTACGAAACAAAAAATCTCACACAATTAAATAGTTGATATCTATATATCCCTGGACATTTACATTGCTACTTACAACTCATTCTTTATCATGCATTTTGTTTTTGGAAAATCTGAATCTGGGCCAAATCTTGAAAAGATGTTAAGTTGAGGTATATATTTTTGAATTACTTACTTGAAACTCAAGTGCCTTCTTAAGTTCCCTTAAAATTTCTTTAGTGGTCGGCCGTTTTTCTCTTTCGTTATGTAGGCATTTGTAGGCAATATCTTGAAATGTAGTCAATGATTTCGGCACGATTTGTTTTCTTATTTTTGTAGGTCTCGTTTTTCCGGTGGATCGATAACGAAAACCAAATCCTTGTTTATCACAAACACAGTAACGGGTGCGGAATCCCCGTGACGGTGCAAACCAAACACAGTGTAAAACACACGGAATAACCAATGATTCAATATCTATTGATTAGGGATGAGTACAGCCACAAACATATACAAACAATGTTTTAACGACTCTCACTAAGTCTCTCTGTGCTCATCAGTTTCACACAGAAACTATGAGGGGTATTTATACAAGACAGACACAGACCTTGACGAAACAGAAAAAGACTCGGCGAAACACCTTTGGGCCAAACATTGGGCCTGAAGAAGCCCAACAGGCGACGAAACAGGGCTAGGCCACTACGAAGTTGACGAAACATACTGTGTTTCGTCGTTTGCTTTTACAAGTTCACAAATTCACTAATATGACAACTATGACATCATCATGACATCACTGTGATGATGTCATGGTGATGTGTCATGGGAATTGTTCGCGGCTCTTCGTGCTTCGCGTGTCGAACTCTGGGGCGCACGACAGAGGAATGTCGTGATGTCGGGCTTGAGCCGGACCTAACCGTGTCGAAACCAAGTCGAACCGAGCCGAGTCGCGTCCGCACAAAGTGTATCAACAAACTCCCCCTTGGACGCTACTCGTGATGGTTCGTCTTCTGTGATTGTTCGTCTTCTGTGTCTTTCATGTCGGAGGATCTTCAAAGTCTTCACGCGTCGTAAGAAGAAAGTGTATCAACAAACTCCCCTTTTCATTTAGGAAGTGTGTTAACAAACTTCCCCTTAGAATGAACTCTCCTTTGAGTCATGCTCGTGAATCTTTTGATCGTTAATTCTTCAGATCCTTGTGGTGTTGATGAGTGGTCAACTGCAATCCGATCATCTTTATCTTTTGAGTGCCTTTACGTCGTGTCTTCATTCCGAAGCTTGTCATCGAACATGTTCTCCTCGCCTTTAGCATCTGCACATGCAAGAAATCTAAACACATAATGAGAACAACTGCTTGGAATATAGTTTCCATAAACAAATGACACATGTGAGATCAAATCTCAATCAAACACCGACTGACAACAGTTTGAAAGTTTAGAAAATGATCAATTTTAATCCTTTAACTTTCAAAAACTGTCAAACACTTCGAACATTTATGAAGATGCAATTGTTTTTCAGCTTACAATCAGGATTTTGGTTAGGATAGACTCGAGTTCCAACATCGGTCAATCAAAAATAAACTAGAAGCAAAATCTTTTTGGATTTTATAAAGTTTATATTAAAACACACCTAAAATCTTTTTGGAATTTTTCATTTTTCAAATGTAAAGACGGAAAACAATATATAAATATATACAAAGATGCAAAAACTAAAAGCAGTAAATAAATATTTACAGACATTCTTTTTGCGAGTTTCGAGGATAAGAGAATCATATCAGTGTACGGTCACGCCAAAACGCTCTTGTTGTTCAATTAGTTAACATTTAGATAAGCATCCTATAACAATTATCGGTATTGTTGTCCACTTAAGCTCAACTTATCAGATGTAATCATGGCGAGGGGATACATTAAGGTATAATTTATACTTACCGACCGGTGTTCATCCACACACGACACATTCCCGTATCAAGGTATGCATGAGGGTTCATCTTACCGGTGAGTATACCGATTATCATCTGTTTGACCGTATATGATGTGAGAAACTCACTTATTTTGATTGAAAACAAGCCCTATGTGATAGAATCACTTATTGATGAGGAACTTGATTTTCATATGCATGAGGGCACAGGAGCAAGTCCGTGAACAGGTCAGTACTTTCGTACAGCAAAGAGACGAACTTGACTCCCGGATGAATGTCATATATTATCACTTATTTGAGGGACATGTGATTGTTGATCACTTATTGAGGTCGAATGCAATATGTACACGTATGTATAGTATCATGGAAGATCTAGACTTACGTCCCCGTTATTTTTCGCTAAAAGATACAACCATGATACCCAGATGATAAGCAGCATAAAGACCGAATATCTCAGAACCTCGGCAACCTCTCAAACGAAATTTCGGTATTAAGACCATATGCTAATGTGCGGTTCCCACCAGGTCTTCAGTCGATTTAAGATTTATATCGCCCTGCACACTTTAAAATGATTGTGAGCCTACCGATACCTCTTATATAGAGCTGCTTAAACATTTTTCATTTTGCATTTCAGTTTAAAGAGGTTTTGACAGACCACTGATTTACTATCATTTTCTCTTTTTCTCGCCAGGAAACTCATTTTTGATTTTCTATTGTTTTTGTGTCTTCAAATTTTTCGATGTTTTTGGATTTTTTAAATTTTGGATTTACTCCCCCTAAAATCAACAAACTAAGATAAATTTTAAAAACACAAAGGTATTTACAAAAACGATTTCCCGATGTCGGTTAACTCATGTTTTACTTCAATGCCGTTTACCAAAATTAATTTTAATCAGAAATGATTTATTGAATTTTGGGAAAATGAGTTGGCACGTCGGTAAGCGGTGCGGACCAAGACAACATTGACGAGTTTCAAAGTGAAACAATCACGTGTGAGGTGATATTTGAGATCAACGTGTCAGGCCAAAGAGTGCTATACGAGATGATAATAATTCATAAAGCAGCTTAAATATCGACAAGCATAGGAGAGATTAGAAATTCAAAACCGTATCCTGCAACTGTTTCATGCATTGTAAGGAATCTGAGTGCTCTCCCAAACTGGATATCCACCCGGTGTGGATTTCAAAGTCGATTTTTTTAGCTACTGAGAAATCTCTTCACAACAACAAGATCAGAAACCTCCGGGTCCGGCTGGTCTTCCACATTACACCAGCGAAGGTCATTGACTTTCTCTTTCAAAAGTAGTGTGCGGTTGTTCAATCCACGCCAAGGCATCCGCACACCCGGTTGGTTTGTTCAACAAACACATTTTCTTCAATCACACCTCGAACAAATGTACACTGCACGTTAATCTTGTTGATTTTGAACTTCAGACGTGCTACAGGTGCGTACATTTTGATTTGAATCTACCCTGGGGACCCGATCAAAGCCTTTAATAATCACACTTTGAAATGATTTTCATTTTGTCAAAGCTTTCAATCTCTTTCATCAGACACTTCTGTTTTCCTTTTCTTTTTCTCTCCATCAAAGGCAACAATTTCTTCTGTCGCCTATCGATAGTTCCTCCTGGAACTTCCTGCACACTCACTCAGAGATTAGTTGGAGAGGGGGACCCAAGCCTTCATAGACTTGGGTTGCCCCTGAGAATCAAGAAATGTAATTTCAATTTCCTAAAGATTTTCAAACACCGCACCTCCCCCTGAACTTTCACCCGATTTAGGTCTCCAAGCTTGTTTTTGTTTACCAGATTGTGTATTATGTACAATTTCTGGTTTTAATGGTTGTGACAAACTAGGTTTCCTTTTAACCGTTTTGACTTCAGATTTTAAAGCATTTTCAACAGCTTTGATGTTATGACGTCGTTGTTTCGTTTCTTGTTCCTTAACAGTTCTTTTATCATGTTTTGGAGAAACAGGAAGACGTTGTGAGTGACCTTGTTCAGAAACAGCTTTGATGTTATGACGTCATCTTTAATGATGTGCCCAAACTTCCCACATTTGAAACACGTTCTCCTTTCAACTTAGCATCCGTAATGACTCGTCTCGTATTCGTTGATGGTAAAATGCCTTTTTGAATTTCATCCTTGCTCATTTGGCCTGTTGTTTGGTTAGCCTTCTACCGTCTTTAAACATCAGTCTGTCATCCCCTATTGTAAGACCCGCAAAGTTCGCTTTGATTACCTTCTTCGATCGAATGTCTTCTTCGTCATCTGCACGTGTTGCGAAATTCACGCTTGGTACTTCATCTTTTCCCCGTATGGTACTGTTGAATGGTTCCCCGTCTGCGTGAATACTATGGCCCATACCATAGCCGTCTTCAACCCTCACATGGCTGGAACTTGGGACACTTACTTGTCCGTATTTTAAATTCTGGGAATCCTTATCGATCCCGTTCGCTATTTCACGGTTCTTCTTGCAAACGTAATTCATTGTTGGAACAACATCTTGTTCCAATCGCATCCTCCTTCGTCTTTTATTCATTTCATCTTCTTTAGTGAGACCCGTTCTTTTATTCTTAATACTGAAAACAGGGGTAGTAAACATTGGGTATATCTAACACTTATCACCATTGTTTTTGACAGTGTAACCTTGCAGTATTAGTTGATCCATACTTAACAGATTTCGATTCAATTCTGGGATGTAAAACACGCTTTGAATTCGCATGGTTTCACTCCCTGTTTGAATCTCTACAACACCCAGACCCCTGATGAATAAAAATTCATCTTCCCTTGTTCTAGTCTCTACTCCACACGAATTTCGTATTCGTTTAAAAACATTTAAATTACCCACATAATGATGCTTAAACGTTGTACTTACATGCCATATATCTGCCCATAATCCATGTTCTGTGCCGGCGATGATCAGTTCTTCGAAAAAATCGTACTCTGCCCTCGTTCTGAATTCCGGTGTTGATTGCATACCGGATTAATTGTGTCACTCTATCATTTTCTTTTGTTTTGCACGAACTGATTCGGTGACCGGTTTCATGACAGTAATAACACCGTCCATTGAATTTGCCCCTCTTACTTTGAACACGTATAGTTTCATTCCCAGTTTTAATTTCAGCATTCCCTATACCTCTGATGAACAGAAAATCGTTTTCCCTTGTTCTAGTAACTCGATTTCGCGTTCTAATTTCATCAGAGTCTCTCGCTTCATTCTTGCGAACATTTGTGATCGCGGAGTTGTGCGATCGGGGTTGAATTCGTCTCCGTCTTCGTATCCTCTGTTTTTGTTCTTCATCCGGTTGTGCCCGAAATCGAATAATATCGATCGATTTTCTTGGATTTCCCACCGTGGCTCTGATACCACTATGTTGGCAGAAGCAATTGTAATCATCATCATCATGGTGGGATTCAAAAGGTTTGGCTGAAGAAGTAGGAGTGTTGATCGGATTGACAGCCATGATCGATAATAATGTGAACTAACAATGAAACGAATCGAGGGAATTAGGCAATTATGAAAGGACAAACAAAACATAATTCTTTGAATGTCTTGGTGCCAGACATTGATGTCGGACATTACATATTATATATGTGAGATTTGGCGGTTGTTTATGGCGGGAGTAACTGCCATAAACGGTTTGAATATTTAACCCGCTTATCTCCATGTTTATAAGTAATAATACATATCGATATTATAAGTTGCATAATAAACACTAACATAATTAAGTTTACATATCTAACACTGTTGTAGATCTTTGAAAGACCAAATCTTTATCATTTGCTGATCAATCAAAATGATTGATAGACATAAAGCTAGCATAGGATGAGGTAATGGTAGTCGATCGAGCTTCAGTTTCTGACTAATCGGATATTCGTATTTTGAGGCGTGAGTCTGCTACAAAAGCTTCAAGGATTTGGTTTTACTGCAAAAATGCAAGTCAATGTTTCTGCAAACCCGAAGCATCAGATAAAGGGGATTTGTGCAGTTTACCTACTCTTGGTTTAGTGAGTTGATTATGTTGTATATTCAGCCAAGGCTGGATGACTGGGTTATGTCAAGCCTACTATGTTGTTTATCCAGCTTAGGTTAAGTGCCTTGATTATATCGTCTGTCCGGTCGAGGCCGGTGACTTGTTATGTCATCTATTCGGTTGAGGCAGGATGACTTGATTATGCAGACTATCAAGCTGAGACTATCAAGCTGAGGCTGATGCCTTGATTATGCATTTTATACAACTGCTGGTGAATGAGTTGATTATCTCATTCATCGTACCGCGAGTGAGTGACTTGATTATGATGTCTAAGCAGTTGGGACCAGTTACTTAATTAGTCATGCACTGTACTATGTTTTCTAGAAGTTTTATATTGAACTTTTTGTTATAATTTTGATAACTCCGTAGAAGCAATTCAATAAAGTCCTAAATTTGTAGTCTAAATGATAGGATTGAAGAAATCCCTATAATGTCTAAAAAGTAAACCTAATACATTAGACACTAGATGTTAGAACCCAAAAAAGATTTTTAACAATGTAAACCTAACTGCTTATGCATTATTTTTTTTTTAAATCTAACGTTATCATGCATGCTACCTTTGTATTTGATATTTACAGTAGTCAGCACACATATATGAATTATACGTAATGATAATATGAAGTTAAAACAATGACTTACGTGAAAGAAGAATGCTTTCTCAAGTTCATTGACTACAACTTTCATTGTTGGGCATTTGTCTTGAGTTTCTGCCACACACTGGTGTGCAATTTTGATAAATGTGTGCAAAGATTCCTTATTGAGTCCTCTATTTAGAACAAAATTGTTTTCACCAGTTTCTTCCCTAAGTATAGGATCTATCATGTCCTCTAGTGTTCCCGTGTTGAAGCTTCGCCTTGCAACAGGTGCCAACCCCTTTTCACTCTCTTTTAGGTAAATTGGATCTCTAGCTACCCTTCCACATAGAATTTCAAACAAAACTACACCAAAACTATAAACATCTGATGCTCTTTTTACCTTACCTGTCTTCTTATATTCAAGATCTATGTGGGACGGTCTGTAAATCTCTTGGAATTCATAGGGGCCTTTGTCTTCTTGATTTGGAAGCATGAAGATAGACCACCAAAAGTCAACAATCTTTGCCCCCAGGTTCTCATCCAACCCAATGTTGAAGCTCCATATATCACGGTTTATTATCATCTTTTGGTTTTCCATCTCAAAGTGAAGATAGCTCAATGCGTGTGCAACATCGATGCATACATTCAAACGTTTTTCCCATGTAAAACTACGTCTGTTGTTGAGATTTTGCAAATAACGATAAAGGTATCCATTAGAAAAATTGTCAATGACAAGGATCCTCTCAAAAGCTTCAATACAGTATCCAAGTAAAGTGACTATGTTGGGATGCTTTACATTGCTAAGCGTTTCGATTTCTGTAAGAAACTCTTTCTCTCCGTAATTTTCATTTCCAGAAGGGTAACGTTTTATAAGTGCAGTGTTTTGTCTCTTGGATGAATGATTTTCTTTGTCATAATGCTTAAGTTCTGCTTTGTAAAGAGTATAGTGATCCCAAGATCCAACTATGCATTCCTTTGAAAAATCATCTGTTGCTAATTGTATAACACTAAGAGGAATCTTCAAATGTTCCAAGCTCTGCAATTAAATATGTTAAAAGGGAGTTATACTCGGAAACATGAAGCAAAATTGTGCCATTTGGTAAACAAAGATACCTATTAGTCAATATCATCCCAATGACCTGATAACAACTCTAGTTAAATAAATACTCATTTAAAGCCAAATATGACCAATATGCTCATATGTGCAAAGAAAATGATCGGAGTTAGGGGACCCGGGGTGGTCAAGTTTTCACACGTGATGGGGTAATATAACGAGTGATGGAATTCCAAACACCACCGCCGGTCATAAGTATCACACGTGAATGTTATCACGCGTTATATATATCACGTGTTATTCATGTTTGAGTGGTGAGTTATTTCTAAATGGAGATGGATGTGTGGTAAGTGATGGACATTTTCACTCAAATCCATCACTAGTGATGGAAAAAGGCTTGATGACATGGCGGAACTTGATTGAAAGTTATGAGTGAGTGATGAGTGATGACCACCCATCCCCCCCTTAGAATAATTAACATATGTTAGTGGAAATGACGGAAATCGTTACAAAAGTTGAACCTTAATAACAATTGCTCTTATTATCTTAGTTTAAACTTAAAAGCTAAATTTGTTCGAGTACCCCCATGACTGATTTAATCTGTACCGAACCAAAAGCTAAATTAAGAGATTATGCTACGCTGATATGAGTATCTCTTGAAATATTGTTTATTCAGAACTTGATTTATAGAAGATACAATCATGGCTAGTTGTAGCTATGTACAAGAATAGAAAAGAAGACAATTTAGGAGCTTAAGTTACAACAAGAATTTCATTAACAAATAATTACATAAATCATTCAAATAATGGCAGGACTTAGAGGGGTGGTAAGAGCTTCCGTAAGTTGATCACTTGAATTGATGTGAAGCACACGTAGAGAGGCATTTGTGACTTTTTCCGAACAAACTAGTAGTCTAAGGCCACAGGTTCATTCTTGGTGGTAGACGGGGTTAGCGCACAAGTATGTTGTCCTGTTGTCACAATAAAGAGTTGGTGGGCTAATTACGGTAATGTCGAGTTCATGGAGGTGTGTACCCATCCTAATTCAGCCACTGCATAGGAATGCGCTTTATACTCGGCTTCTATTGATTAGCAGGACACCGACTTTTGCTTGGCAATTTGCCATGATATTATATTACCACAATATATAGAATATAGGTTGTGGTCATTGTAGCAGATTAACCCTAACCTGATTAGAGCTACGCTCAACATCGTGGAGAGTAAGAGAACGCTTGAAGGTCAAGATTCATGGCACATTCTAAAAATAAACCATGGCGAATTGTACCTTTTAAGTACCAAATCACCCGCTTTAATACTTGCCAATGTATTTGTGATGGTGAATGCATGAAGTGCGAGAGCTTGTTAATCGCAAATGCGATGTGTGGTCTTGTGAATACAAGGTATTGTAATGAGCCTACTAGCTTGCGATAAGGATTCAGGTCAACGAGCGAGAGCCATCCGCAAGGGTGAGAACCGTTGACGATTTTAAAGGAGTTGCAACCACTTTGCCACCATCCCTTTTGATGTGGGATAAGAGGGCATCACTGTGACAATGTTAAGAAAGGAAAAGGCCCAGTTTAATGGAAATGACCTTGATGTCATGGATGTGGTGAAGGGCACTAAGATCTTTAATGGAGAAATTATATTACCACAATATATAGAATATAGGTCGTGGTTATTATACCAGATTAATCTTAACTTGATTAGAGCCACGCTCAACATCGTGGAGAGTAAGAGAATGCTTGAAGGTCAAGATTCGTGGCACGTTTTAAGAATAAACCATGGTGAATTGTACCTTTTAAGTACCAAAGCACCCGCTTTAATACTTGCCAATGTATTTGTATTTTTGATGGTGAATGCATGAAGTGCGAGAGTTTGTTAATCGCAAAGGAGATGTGTGGTCTTGTTAATACAAGGTATTATAAAGAGCCTACTAGTTTGCGATAAGGAGTCGGGTCGACGAGTGAGAGCCATCCGCAAGGGTGAGAACTATTGACGACTTTAAAGGAGTTGCAACCACTTTGCCACCATCCTTTTTGATGTGGGATAAGAGGGCGCGACTGTGACAATGTTAACAAAGGAAAAGGCCCTAGTTTAGTGGAAATGACCTTGATGCCATGGATGTGGTGAAGAGCACCAAGATCTTTGATGGAGAAAGAATTGGATAGAGTTCAAATAAAATGGATTAGAAAAACTAAGTCACTGCCCATAATCACTATATCATCTACATAGAGTAACAAGTTATACCATTGTGCAGGTAAATGAATAGGGAGTGATCCACAAGTGATTTTTGAAAGCCAATGGTGACAAGAAAGTGGGTGAGCTTAATTTACCAAGCTCGAGGAGTTTTTTAAGACAATAGAGCTACTCTTTTAGCTTGCAAATGTGTCTGGGAAATTGTTGGTTAATTTATCTGGGTGGTTGGCACATGAATACCTCTTCTTTATGTAGCGTACAACAAACATATGCATTGTTAACATCGAGTTGGCAAACTGGCCAATTTTTGGTTATGGCAATGGATAGAACGGTACAAATAGTGATGGGTAATGTATCATAATAATATTTGCCATATTGTTGTAAAAAGCCCCTTGCCATTAAACGGGCATTGTACTTAGCCATCTAGCCGTCTGGATTTCCTTACACTGAGTACCCATTTGCAAACGATTGGTGTGTATGAGGAGCGTGGAACAAGCTCTCGCTTACGATTTTGTAATAAGCCATTGTTGGTTCCGGATAGCTTATTTTATCACAAATGGCAAGTGACTTTTACAAATATGAAAATAGTGTGGGAATGAGAAATCAAATTTCAAGAAGGACACATACATAATTTTCTGAGTTTATATCCGTATGAAGAGGGTTTACGAAATGATTGAAAGGTTATTCACTATTACAAAGATATTACTCAAAGAATTATGTATTATCAATGAATATGAGTATTGGATGCGATCAATCTATCATTGCGGTTAAGCTCACCCTCTTTGGTTGCATAAGGCTATCTATTTACAGAAGAGAATGAAGTGGGAATAAACAAACATGAAGTATTTGTTTATTCCTACTTGACTATGACGATGTTGCATCTTTGAATTTCCACATTGATTATAGTGCATCAAATTGTTAACTTGTGCATCTTCTGTCTTCCGTGCAAGTCAAGTGGACTTAACACTCTGTTCCCGAGTCCATTTAACAGGGGGAGGGGAGGAAAAAGAAATGAAAATATGAAAAAGCATGTTCCCGAGTTTCATTTAACAGGGGGAGGGGGGCAAGGGGGGAAAAGTGAAGAAAACATGACCAAATATGACCATATATTCATCCTCCCAAATTGGAGAGATTAGGAGAGAAAATTTTCCTTCCCCTCCCCCTGTTAAATGAGACTCGGGAACATAGTGTTATAGTGGATCCAATTTCCGAAAATGGACCACAACTATAAAGGTCATCAGGTGTAACAATGCTTAAACGGTAAACCAGAGGAACCAATGTTTTTCTTCATAATCAAACAGTATGTTCAAGTCTAGATGTTCATTATCTAGGACCAATTTTGTCAAGCCTGAATACAAAGCTCTAGGCCTAATAGACGGTTAACCAAAGCGAACACAAAAAATTAACACATAAACCGAAACCACTATCACCGCCTCTATAGGCGTCATAAGGACATGAAGAGAGAGATATTTCTAGTTTAATGTGAAATAAGGAGAAAAAATTGAAATTAATGTTTGATGTGGGCTCTAAAAGGCATTAATCATTAGGCCGGAGGGTATGGGGGCTCAATCGTGCCACCTCACCACCTATAGCGCCCCCTCGGCACCACCATCCACACTAAGCAAATTAAACCAGGGCGCCATTGATGGGGCTCCATCATGGTAACGAGGACGAAGGGCTTTATCAGGTGGGGCCCACATCATTTCAGCCAATAATTTTTTTTGTAGATTCAGATTTTGGACAAAAACCCGTGATTAGTGTCTGATTAAGTTCAAAGACGGAAGATTAGAGATGGATAAACAACTTTCTTGTATAAAATTGGGTAGCATAACGTTACAAATCGGCACAATTATAAGCTATCTAAAATATACCAAAGGAGCATACATCCAGGAGAGACCAAGTGGTGATCTCTCCCCAAAGTCTAAAACCTTAAGAAGTTGCAAATGACCTAAGGGTGGTATTTATAGCCACACCACCTTCACATGAAAATCCACCTTTATGTGGAAGGTCACTTGCAAACGCACAAGGTCAAACGAATAACCCTTTCGTTTGACCACTTCAAACGAGCGGGTCTATACACGTTCGTTTGACCGTTTCACAAACTATTACATAATCAGCATAAAAAGTAATCCAATCTATTCGAACAGCATCGGACACAAAAACTGCACCAACAAATTCCCCCTTGTCTGTTGCTGTCGAAAGCTGAAAATGCAATTGCAATCGATCTTCAGTCGAGTATTTGTTGATGTTAGCTTCTATGTGTTAACAGATCCCCCCTTGACCGATGATCCCGGTAAGTAGTATCTTAACTTGAGTCTTCATAGCAATACCAAACCCTTGAAGCTTCTCGTATAATATTTCCCCCTCAAAGTACGCGTATCCGTGTTGGGTGTTGTGCAATTTCCTCGCAAGGCTAAATTGACTGATCTTCCGTTGATCTTCCAATACTCCAACCGACATTTGATAAGGGTTCCATTTAAAAAAAAATGCATCAAGTCTTGATCTTGTCATAAGAACTCTATTTCACTCAAGCATACTACATTGGTAGAGTTTTCTAGTGAACTATCTTTTGTAAACCATCTTTGGGGAATCGACCAAGTAATGCACTCAGGAAGTCAGCTAGACCGAGTATATCATTTGCAAACTCAACCAGCACGCTTAGTTGAACTACATCTAGATCTCATTGTCTCGCCTTTGTGAAGTTGACCACGTAATGCACTACGGATCTTCAGCATCAGTACTCAGGATGTCAACTTGACCAAGTACATCGTTTGCAAACTCAACGAATTGAATTACACCCAGATCCCTGTAAAATCCCAAGGAACATCAAACTCAAAACCGAATCCTGCAAATTCCCCCTCAACTATAACTTCATCCGCGTTACGTTTCAACAATCTCCCTTCGCAAGGTGTCATTGCTTTGATCCCCTTGATCCAAAAACCTAACCGGCATCTGATAAAGTTGCAATCCACAACTGTCAGCCTCGAACTATCAGCTCTTATAAAGATTCCCCAGGTCTTCAGTGAACAGCGTTTTGAAACTACTGTTGACTTTAGATACATGTATGTTTCCATGCAAAACCCTTCACGCTGGCTCTTGTGATTGCGTTTAGAAATTTACTGAAGAAATTCCAAAACATATGAAAGTTTTTATCCCCCCATTTCTTTGGTAAAATCTCTAAACCTTAACAAATTCTCTCCTCTGAGCGGAACTGTCGTCAACTTCACTGAACAAATTCTCTCCACAAAGCAGAATTTTTCAAATTATCTCAGTTTTCCAAAAGATCACAAAAGCGACTTTTTTCTTTGCATATTCTAGTTGATAAAGAAAGTCCCCAAGCCCCGTAGGATCTGACTTGTATCCCTCCAAAGTTCTGCTAACACCTAATCCGAAAACTTCCATCATAGGTATAACTCTTCGGCTTTGTGAACTCGTTAGGACCGGTCTTGGCTCACCAGGTTCCTTCAATCGTTCCCAAATGCGAGAATATTACAATAAGAAAAATTCTTTCGAGCATTTACGAACACCGATAACAAAGTAAATTTTCACATGCGGAAATAAATACACCGTTTTTGGCCCATAATAGTTAAGTCACCAAATTTGACGTCTGCACCGGTAATTGTGACTACCCGACATTCTTAAAAAAAAACATGTGTTTTCATCATCCTAAAGTGATCCAGCGCGCTCCCGAACCCGTATGAATTTGACATTAAAGCTTGATTCAAATAAACTTCACGAACACCCGATCCCACTTTGCAACTCACTAATAGAAACGGGTCCACGACTCCATGTCTCATCATTATCAACAACCAAAAATAATAGGCCCAGTTAAATGTATTATCGAATCAATCACGCTGGTCCAAAATGTAGCCTAATGCCTTAT